>NW_024059515.1:7500-34732 GCF_016432855.1 Salvelinus namaycush | reverse complement strand
CTCTCTCTCTCTCTCTCTCTCTCTCTCTCTCTCTCTCTCCATTTGCATCCATGGCTCCCTGGTGCAACAACCCTTTACCACTCTATCCCTACCTCTCTCTTTTTCTCTCTCTGTATAAATATAGTTCCCTTGAAGCGTTTTATGATTTTGTTTCTCTTCCTCTCAGAACTGCAAGAGTACTGGAGGGAACGGAGTGATGTAACAAGAAAATATTGAGAAGGGGAGAGAGAGTAAGAGAACAGAGGATGGGAGGGAGGTGTGTATCTTCTCCCTCATGTATATAAGAGAGAGGGATAGAAAGGGAAAGGAGGAGAAGAGGACTGAAAGAGGAGGCATTAATGAAGGAAAAGAGGATATTAGGGAGGGATGGAGAGGAAGCGTGAAGGAGTGATGGAGAGGAAGCGTGAAGGAGGGATGGAGAGGAAGCGTGAAGGAGTGATGGAGAGAAAGCGTGAAGGAGGGATGGAGAAGAAGCGTGAAGGAGGGATGGAGAGGAAGCGTGAAGGAGGGATGGAGAGGAAGCGTGAAGGAGGTCTGGAGAGGAAGCGTGAAGGAGGGATGGAGAGGAAGCGTGAAGGAGTGATGGAGAGGAAGCGTGAAGGAGTGATGGAGAGGAAGCGTGAAGGAGTGATGGAGAGGAAGCGTGAAGGAGGGATGGAGAGGAAGCGTGAAGGAGGGATGGAGAGGAAGCGTGGAGGAGGGATGGAGAGGAAGCGTGAAGGAGGGATGGAGAGGAAGCGTGAAGGAGGGATGGAGAGGAAGCGTGAAGGAGTGATGGAGAGGAAGCGTGAAGGAGTGATGGAGAGGAAGCGTGAAGGAGTGATGGAGAGGAAGCGTGAAGGAGGGATGGAGAAGAAGCGTGAAGGAGTGATGGAGAGGAAGCGTGAAGGAGTGATGGAGAGGAAGCGTGAAGGAGTGATGGAGAGGAAGCGTGAAGGAGGGATGGAGAGGAAGCGTGAAGGAGTGATGGAGAGGAAGCGTGAAGGAGTGATGGAGAGGAAGCGTGAAGGAGGGATGGAGAAGAAGCGTGAAGGAGTGATGGAGAGGAGGCGTGAAGGAGTGATGGAGAGGAAGCGTGAAGGAGGGATGGAGAGGAAGCGTGAAGGAGGGATGGAGAGGAAGCGTGAAGGAGGGATGGAGAGGAAGCGTGAAGGAGTGATGAGAGGAAGCGTGAAGGAGTGATGGAGAGGAAGCGTGAAGGAGGGATGGAGAGGAAGCGTGAAGGAGGGATGGAGAGGAAGCGTGAAGGAGGGATGGAGAGGAAGCGTGAAGGAGTGATGAGAGGAAGCGTGAAGGAGTGATGGAGAGGAAGCGTGACGGAGGGATGGAGAGGTAGCATGAAGGAGGGATGGAGAGGAAGCGTGAAGGAGTGATGGAGAGGAAGCGTTAAGGAGTGATGGAGAGGAAGCGTGAAGGAGTGATGGAGAGGAAGCGTGAAGGAGGGATGGAGAAGAAGCGTGAAGGAGTGATGGAGAGGAAGCGTGAAGGAGTGATGGAGGAGAAGCGTGAAGGAGGGATAGAGAGGAAGCGTGAAAGAGGGATGGTGAGGAAGCGTGAAGGAGTGATGGAGAGGAAGCGTGAAGGAGTGATGGAGAGGAAGCGTGAAGGAGGGATGGAGAGGAAGCGTGAAGGAGGGATGGAGAGGAAGCGTGAAGGAGGGATGGAGAGGACGCGTGAAGGAGTGATGGAGAGGAAGCGTGAAGGAGGGATGGAGAGGAAGCGTGAAGGAGTGATGGAGAGGAAGCGTGAAGGAGTGATGGAGAGGAAGCGTGAAGGAGTGATGGAGAGGAAGCGTGAAGGAGGGATGGAGAAGAAGCGTGAAGGAGTGATGGAGAGGAAACGTGAAGGAGTGATGGAGAGGAAGCGTGAATGAGGGATAGAGAGGAAGCGTGAAGGAGTGATGGAGAGGAAGCGTGAAGGAGTGATGGAGAGGAAGCGTGAAGGAGGGATGGAGAAGAAGCGTGAAGGAGTGATGGAGAGGAAGCGTGAAGGAGTGATGGAGAGGAAGCGTGAATGAGGGATAGAGAGGAAGCGTGAAGGAGTGATGGAGAGGAAGCGTGAAGGAGTGATGGAGAGGAAGCGTGAAGGAGGGATGGAGAAGAAGTGTGAAGGAGTGATGGAGAGGAGGCGTGAAGGAGTGATGGAGAGGAAGCGTGAAGGAGGGATGGAGAAGAAGCGTGAAGGAGGGATGGAGAGGAAGCGTGAAGGAGTGATGAGAGGAAGCGTGAAGGAGTGATGGAGAGGAAGCGTGAAGGAGGGAAGGAGAGGAAGCGTGAAGGAGGGATGGAGAGGAAGCGTTGAGGAGGGATGGAGAGGAAGCGTGAAGGAGTGATGGAGAGGAAACGTGAAGGAGTGATGGAGAGGAAGCGTGAAGGAGGGATGGAGAAGAAGCGTGAAGTAGTGATGGAGAGGAAACGTGAAGGAGTGATGGAGAGGAAGCGTGATTGAGGGATAGAGAGGAAGCGTGAAGGAGTGATGGAGAGGAAGCGTGAAGGAGAGATGGAGAAGAAGCGTGAAGGAGTGATGGAGAGGAAGCGTGAAGGAGTGATGGAGAGGAAGCGTGAATGAGGGATAGAGAGGAAGCGTGAAGGAGTGATGGACACGAAGCGTGAAGGAGGGATGGAGAAGAAGCGTGAAGGAGGGATGGAGAGGAAGCGTGAAGGAGGGATGGAGAGGAAGCGTGAAGGAGGTCTGGAGAGGAAGCGTGAAGGAGGGATGGAGAGGAAGTGTGAAGGAGTGATGGAGAGGAAGCGTGAAGGAGTGATGGAGAGGAAGCGTGAAGGAGTGATGGAGAGGAAGCGTGAAGGAGGGATGGAGAGGAAGCGTGAAGGAGGGATGGAGAGGAAGCGTGGAGGAGGGATGGAGAGGAAGCGTGAAGGAGGGATGGAGAGGAAGCGTGAAGGAGGGATGGAGAGGAAGCGTGAAGGAGTGATGGAGAGGAAGCGTGAAGGAGTGATGGAGAGGAAGCGTGAAGGAGTGATGGAGAGGAAGCGTGAAGGAGGGATGGAGAAGAAGCGTGAAGGAGTGATGGAGAGGAAGCGTGAAGGAGTGATGGAGAGGAAGCGTGAAGGAGTGATGGAGAGGAAGCGTGAAGGAGGGATGGAGAAGAAGCGTGAAGGAGGGATGGAGAGGAAGCGTGAAGGAGGGATGGAGAGGAAGCGTGAAGGAGTGATGGAGAGGAAGCGTGAAGGAGTGATGGTGAGGAAGCGTGAAGGAGGGATGGAGAGGAAGCGTGAAGGAGGTCTGGAGAGGAAGCGTGAAGGAGGGATGGAGAGGAAGTGTGAAGGAGTGATGGAGAGGAAGCGTGAAGGAGTGATGGAGAGGAAGCGTGAAGGAGTGATGGAGAGGAAGCGTGAAGGAGGGATGGAGAGGAAGCGTGAAGGAGGGATGGAGAGGAAGCGTGGAGGAGGGATGGAGAGGAAGCGTGAAGGAGGGATGGAGAGGAAGCGTATAGGAGGGATGGAGAGGAAGCGTGAAGGAGTGATGGAGAGGAAGCGTGAAGGAGTGATGGAGAGGAAGCGTGAAGGAGTGATGGAGAGGAAGCGTGAAGGAGGGATGGAGAAGAAGCGTGAAGGAGTGATGGAGAGTAAGCGTGAAGGAGTGATGGAGAGGAAGCGTGAAGGAGTGATGGAGAGGAAGCGTGAAGGAGGGATGGAGAGGAAGCGTGAAGGAGGGATGGAGAGGAAGCGTGAAGGAGTGATGAGAGGAAGCGTGAAGGAGTGATGGAGAGGAAGCGTGAAGGAGGGATGGAGAGGAAGCATGAAGGAGGGATGAGAGGAAGCGTGAAGGAGTGATGGAGAGGAAGCGTGAAGGAGTGATGGAGAGGAAGCGTGAAGGAGTGATGGAGAGGAAGCGTGAAGGAGTGATGGAGAGGAAACGTGAAGGAGTGATGGAGAGGAAGCGTGAATGAGGGATAGAGAGGAAGCGTGAAGGAGTGATGGAGAGGAAGCGTGAAGGAGTGATGGAGAGGAAGCGTGAAGGAGGGATGGAGAAGAAGCGTGAAGGAGTGATGGAGAGGAAGCGTGAAGGAGTGATGGAGAGGAAGCGTGAATGAGGGATAGAGAGGAAGCGTGAAGGAGTGATGGAGAGGAAGCGTGAAGGAGTGATGGAGAGGAAGCGTGAAGGAGGGATGGAGAAGAAGCGTGAAGGAGTGATGGAGAGGAGGCGTGAAGGAGTGATGGAGAGGAAGCGTGAAGGAGGGATGGAGAAGAAGCGTGAAGGAGGGATGGAGAGGAAGCGTGAAGGAGTGATGAGAGGAAGCGTGAAGGAGTGATGGAGAGGAAGCGTGAAGGAGGGAAGGAGAGGAAGCGTGAAGGAGGGATGGAGAGGAAGCGTTGAGGAGGGATGGAGAGGAAGCGTGAAGGAGTGATGGAGAGGAAGCGTGAAGGAGTGATGGAGAGGAAGCGTGAAGGAGTGATGGAGAGGAAGCGTGAAGGAGGGATGGAGAAGAAGCGTGAAGTAGTGATGGAGAGGAAACGTGAAGGAGTGATGGAGAGGAAGCGTGATTGAGGGATAGAGAGGAAGCGTGAAGGAGTGATGGAGAGGAAGCGTGAAGGAGAGATGGAGAAGAAGCGTGAAGGAGTGATGGAGAGGAAGCGTGAAGGAGTGATGGAGAGGAAGCGTGAATGAGGGATAGAGAGGAAGCGTGAAGGAGTGATGGACACGAAGCGTGAAGGAGGGATGGAGAAGAAGCGTGAAGGAGGGATGGAGAGGAAGCGTGAAGGAGGGATGGAGAGGAAGCGTGAAGGAGGGATGGAGAAGAAGCGTGAAGGAGTGATGGAGAGGAGGCGTGAAGGAGTGATGGAGAGGAAGCGTGAAGGAGGGATGGAGAAGAAGCGTGAAGGAGGGATGGAGAAGAAGCGTGAAGGAGTGATGGAGAGGAGGCGTGAAGGAGTGATGGAGAGGAAGCGTGAAGGAGGGATGGAGAGGAAGCGTGAAAGAGGGATGGAGAGGAAGCGTGAAGAAGGGATGGAGAGGAAGCGTGAAGGAGTGATGAGAGGAAGCGTGAAGGAGTGATGGAAAGGAAGCGTGAAGGAGGGATGGAGAAGAAGCGTGAAGGAGTGATGGAGAGGAGGCGTGAAGGAGTGATGGAGAGGAAGCGTGAAGGAGGGATAGAGAGGAAGCGTGAAAGAGGGATGGTGAGGAAGCGTGAAGGAGTGATGGAGAGGAAGCGTGAAGGAGTGATGGAGAGGAAGCGTGAAGGAGGGATGGAGAGGAAGCGTGAAGGAGGGATGGAGAGGAAGCGTGAAGGAGGGATGGAGAGGACGCGTGAAGGAGTGATGGAGAGGAAGCGTGAAGGAGGGATGGAGAGGAAGCGTGAAGGAGTGATGGAGAGGAAGCGTGAAGGAGTGATGGAGAGGAAGCGTGAAGGAGTGATGGAGAGGAAGCGTGAAGGAGGGATGGAGAAGAAGCGTGAAGGAGTGATGGAGAGGAAACGTGAAGGAGTGATGGAGAGGAAGCGTGAATGAGGGATAGAGAGGAAGCGTGAAGGAGTGATGGAGAGGAAGCGTGAAGGAGTGATGGAGAGGAAGCGTGAAGGAGGGATGGAGAAGAAGCGTGAAGGAGTGATGGAGAGGAAGCGTGAAGGAGTGATGGAGAGGAAGCGTGAATGAGGGATAGAGAGGAAGCGTGAAGGAGTGATGGAGAGGAAGCGTGAAGGAGTGATGGAGAGGAAGCGTGAAGGAGGGATGGAGAAGAAGCGTGAAGGAGTGATGGAGAGGAGGCGTGAAGGAGTGATGGAGAGGAAGCGTGAAGGAGGGATGGAGAAGAAGCGTGAAGGAGGGATGGAGAGGAAGCGTGAAGGAGTGATGAGAGGAAGCGTGAAGGAGTGATGGAGAGGAAGCGTGAAGGAGGGAAGGAGAGGAAGCGTGAAGGTGGGATGGAGAGGAAGCGTTGAGGAGGGATGGAGAGGAAGCGTGAAGGAGTGATGGAGAGGAAGCGTGAAGGAGTGATGGAGAGGAAGCGTGAAGGAGTGATGGAGAGGAAGCGTGAAGGAGGGATGGAGAAGAAGCGTGAAGTAGTGATGGAGAGGAAACATGAAGGAGTGATGGAGAGGAAGCGTGATTGAGGGATAGAGAGGAAGCGTGAAGGAGTGATGGAGAGGAAGCGTGAAGGAGTGATGGAGAAGAAGCGTGAAGGAGTGATGGAGAGGAAGCGTGAAGGAGTGATGGAGAGGAAGCGTGAATGAGGGATAGAGAGGAAGCGTGAAGGAGTGATGGAGAGGAAGCGTGAAGGAGTGATGGAGGGGAAGCGTGAAGGAGTGATGGAGAGGAAGCGTGAAGGAGTGATGGACACGAAGCGTGAAGGAGGGATGGAGAAGAAGCGTGAAGGAGTGATGGAGAGGAGGCGTGAAGGAGGGATGGAGAGGAAGCGTGAAGGAGGGATGGAGAGGAAGCATGAAGGAGGGATGGAGAGGAGGCGTGAAGGAGTGATGGAGAGGAAGCGTGAAGGAGTGATGGACACGAAGCGTGAAGGAGGGATGAAAGGAAGCGTGAAGGAGGGATGCAGAGGAAGCGTGAAGGAGGGATGGAGAGGAAGCGTGAAGGAGGGATGGAGAGGAAGCGTGAAGGAGGGATGGAGAGGAAGCGTGAAGGAGTGATGGACAGGAAGCGTGAAGGAGGGATGGAGAGGAAGCGTGAAGGAGGGATGGAAGGAAGCGTGAAGGAGGGATGGAGAGGAAGCGTGAAGGAGTGATGGAGAGGAAGCGTGAAGGAGTGATGGACACGAAGCGTGAAGGAGGGATGAAAGGAAGCGTGAAGGAGGGATGCAGAGGAAGCGTGAAGGAGGGATGGAGAGGAAGCGTGAAGGAGGGATGGAGAGGAAGCGTGAAGGAGGGATGGAGAGGAAGCGTGAAGGAGTGATGGACAGGAAGCGTGAAGGAGGGATGGAGAGGAAGCGTGAAGGAGGGATGGAAGGAAGCGTGAAGGAGGGATGGAGAGGAAGCGTGAAGGAGTGATGGAGAGGAAGCGTGAAGGAGGGATGGAGAGGAAGCGTGAAGGAGTGATGGAGAGGAAGCGTGAAGGAGGGATGGAGAGGAAGCGTGAAGGAGGGATGGAGAGGAAGCGTGAAGTAGTGATGGAGAGGAAGCGTGAAGGAGGGGTGGAGAGGAAGCGTGAAGGAGTGATGGAGAGGAAGCGTGAAGGAGTGATGGAGAGGAAGCGTGAAGGAGTGATGGAGAGGAAGCGTGAACGAGAGATGGAGAAGAAGCGTGAAGGAGTGATGGAGAGGAAGCGTGAAGGAGGGATGGAGAGGAGGCGTGAAGGAGTGATGGAGAGGAAGCGTGAAGGAGTGATGGAGAGGAAGCGTGAAGGAGGGATGGAGAGGAAGCGTGAAGGAGGGATGGAGAGGAAGCGTGAAGGAGGGATGGAGAGGAAGCGTGAAGGAGGGATGGAGAGGAAGCGTGAAGGAGGGATGGAGAGGAAGCGTGAAGGAGGGATGGAGAGGAAGCGTGAAGGAGTGATGGAGAGGAAGCGTGAAGGAGTGATGGAGAGGCAGCGTGAAGGAGGGATGAGAGGAAGCGTGAAGGAGTGATGGAGAGGAAGAGTGAAGGAGGGATGGAGAAGAAGCGAGAAGGAATGATGGAGAGGAAGCGTGAAGGAGAGATGGAGAGGAAGCGTGAAGGAGGGATGGAGAGGAAGCGTGAAGGAGTGATGGAGAGGAAGCGTGAAGGAGTGATGGAGAGGAAGTGTGAAGAACTGATGGAGAGGAAGCGTGAAGGAGTGATGGAGAGGAAGCGTGAAGGAGTGATGGAGAGGAAGCGTGAAGGAGGGATGGAGAAGAAGCGTGAAGGAGTGATGGAGAGGAAGCGTGAGGGAATGATGGAGAGGAAGCGTGAAGAAGGGATGGAAGGAAGCGTGAAGGAGTGATGGAGAGGAAGCGTGAAGGAGTGATGGAGAGGAAGCGTGAAGGAGTGATGGCGAGGAAGCGTGAAGGAGGGATGGAGAAGAAGCGTGAAGGAGTGATGGAGAAGAAGCGTGAAGGAATGATGGAGAGGAAGCGTGAAGGAGGGATGGAGAGGAAGCGTGAAGGAGGGATGGAGAGGAAGCGTGAGGGAGGGATGGAGAGGAAGCGTGAAGGAGTGATGAGAGGAAGCGTGAAGGAGTGATGGAGAGGAAGCGTGAAGGAGGGATGGAGAAGAAGCGTGAAGGAGTGATGGAGAGGAAGCGTGAAGGAGGGATGGAGAGGAAGCGTGAAGGAGTGATGGAGAGGAAGCGTGAAAGAGTGATGGACACGAAGTGTGAAGGAGGGATGGAGAGGAAGCGTGAAGGAGGGATGGAGAGGAAGCGTGAAGGAGTGATGGAGAGGAAGCGTGAAGGAGTGATGGAGAGGAAGCGTGAAGGAGGGATGGAGAGGAAGCGTGAAGGAGGGATGGAGAGGAAGCGTGAAGGAGTGATGGAGAGGAAGCGTGAAGGAGTGATAGAGAGGAAGCGTGCAGGAGGGATGGAGAGGAAGCGTGAAGGAGGGATGGAGAGGAAGCGTGAAGGAGTGATGAGAGGAAGCGTGAAGGAGTGATGGAGAGGAAGCGTGAAGGAGTGATGGAGAGGAAGTGTGAAGGAGGGATGGAGAGGAAGCGTGAAGGAGGGATGGAGAGGAAGCGTGAAGGAGTGATGGAGAGGAAGCGTGAAGGAGTGATGGAGAGGAAGCGTGAAGGAGGGATGGAGAAGAAGCATGAAGGAGTGATGGAAAGGAAGCGTGAAGGAGTGATGGAGAGGAAGCGTGAATGAGGGATAGAGAGGAAGCGTGAAGGAGTGATGGAGAGGAAGCGTGAAGGAGTGATGGAGAGGAAGCGTGAAGGAGGGATGGAGAGGAAGCTTGAAGGAGTGATGGAGAGGAAGCGTGAAGGAAGGATGGAGAGGAAGCGTGAAGGAGGGATGGGGAGGAAGCGTGAAGGAGGGATGAGAGGAAGCGTGAAGGAGGGATGAGAGAGAGGGAGACGTTGGAGCAGCATTTTGATCTTCATTTAATCATTGAATAATAATCTCCCTGGAGACGTGACCTAGAACTGAGAGAGTGATAGGAAGAGAGAGAGAGAGAGAGAGATGGAGAGAGGAAGCGAGAGAGATGAAGAGGGGAGAAAAGGGGGAGAGAAAAACAATGAAGAGATGGAATGAAAGAGAGATGGAGAGAGAGGTGGAATAGAAGCGAGATGGAGAGGAGGGCCAGAGGGGAGCTGGAGCTTACAGTGTTACTCTGCTGCCCCCTTGTGAATTCATATGACCTTCATGTGTTTCTGTGTTTGTGTGTGTGTGTGTGTGTGTGTGTGTGTGTGTGTGTGTGTGTGTGTGTGTGTGTGTGTGTGTGTGTGTGTGTGTGTGTGTGTGTGTGTGTGTGTGTGTGTGTGTTTCTGTGTGTGTGTTTCTGTGTGTGTGTGTGTGTGTGTTTCTGTCTGTGTGTGTGTGTGTGTGTGTGTGTGTGTGTGTGTGTGTGTGTGTGTGTGTGTGTGTGTGTGTGTGTGTGTGTGTGTGTGTGTGTGTGTGTGTGTGTGTGTGTGTGTGTGTGTGTGTGTGTGTGTGTGTTTGTGTGTGTGTGTCTCTGTGTGTTTCTGTGTGTGTGTGTGTGTTTCTGTGTGTGTGTGTGTGTGTGTGTGTGTGTGTGTGTGTGTGTGTGTGTGTGTGTGTGTGTGTGTGTGTGTGTGTGTGTGTGTGTGTGTGTGTGTGTGTGTGTGTGTGTGTGTGTGTGTGATGATGATTTAGAACTGTGCAGCTTCTCTCTGTCACAAAGACACACACACACACACACACACACACACACACACACACACACACACACACACACACACACACACACACACACACACACACACACAGAAACACACACACACACACACACACACACACACACACACACACACACACACACACACACACACACACACACACACACACACACACACACAGACACACACACACACACACACACACACACACACGGCCTACCTCTCCCTGTCAGCCGGAGTCTTTTTAGGGGTGATACTGATATATGAGCTTGGGGAACGTCGCTTGAACGTTGACACGTGATGTGTGTGCGACGTTGTGTTAACGTTGATATACGAGCTGTGGGTATAGGGGCCAGTGGTGTGTTCTGTGTGTGTGTGTGTGTGTGTGTGTGTGTGTGTGTGTGTGTGTGTGTGTGTGTGTGTATGGTCCAGAGCTCCTCTGACACTGAAAGCTAGTTTGTGACCCTGGGGTCCTTGAGTCTGGCTCTGTTCCTCTTCAATCCCTCTCTCTCCTCACACTCTCTCTCTACCTCTCTCTCTCCCTCTCTCTTCTCACACACCTTCTCTCTACCTCTCTCTCTCCCTCTCTCTCCTCACACACCTTCTCTCTACCTCTCTCTCTTCCTCTCTCTCCTCACACACCTTCTCTCTACCTCTCTCTCTCCCTCTCTCTCCTCACACACTCT
Organism: Salvelinus namaycush; assembly: GCF_016432855.1. NCBI lineage: Eukaryota > Metazoa > Chordata > Actinopteri > Salmoniformes > Salmonidae > Salvelinus > Salvelinus namaycush. The sequence continues at coordinate 24,331 of NW_024059515.1, read as the reverse complement.
CTCTCTACCTCTCTCTCTCCCTCTCTCTCCTCACACACCTTCTCTCTACCTCTCTCTCTCCCTCTCTCTCCTCACACACCTTCTCTCTACCTCTCTCTCTCCCTCTCTCTCCTCACACACCTTCTCTCTACCTCTCTCTCTCCCTCTCTCTCCTCACACACTCTCTCTCTACCTCTCTCTCTCCCTCTCTCTCCTCACACACCTTCTCTCTATCTCTCTCTCTCCCTCTCTCTCCTCACACACCTTCTCTCTACCTCTCTCTCTCCCTCTCTCTCCTCACACACTCTCTCTCTACCTCTCTCTCTCCCTCTCTCTCCTCACACACCTTCTCTCTATCTCTCTCTCTCCCTCTCTCTCCTCACATACTCTCTCTCTACCTCTCTCTCTCCCTCTCTCTCCTCACACACCTTCTCTCTACCTCTCTCTCTCCCTCTCTCTCCTCACACACCTTCTCTCTACCTCTCTCTCTCCCTCACTCTCCTCACACACCTTCTCTCTACCTCTCTCTCTCCCTCTCTCTCCTCACACACTCTCTCTCTACCTCTCTCTCCCTCTCTCTCCTCACACACCTTCTCTCTATCTCTCTCTCTCCCTCTCTCTCCTCACACACTCTCTCTCTACCTCTCTCTCCTCACACACTCTCTCTCTACCTCTCTCTACCTCTCTCTCTCTATCTCTCTACACACACTCAATTCAATTCAATATCAGTTCAATACCTCTCTCTACACACACTCAATTCAATTTCACTTTCAATTTAAGGACTTAATTGGCATGGGAAACATATGTTAACATTGCCAAAGCAAGTGAAGTCGATAATAAACAAACGTGAAATAAATAATAAAAATGACCAGTAAACATTACACTCACAGAAGAATAAATACATTTCAAATGTCATATTAAATGCAAATAGTTAAAGTACAAAAGTGAAAATAAATCAACACAAATATGGGTTGTATTTACGATGGTGTTTGTTCTTCACTGGTTGCCCTTTTCTTGTGGCAACAAGTCACAAATCTTGCTGCTGTGATGGCACACTGTGCTATTTCACCCAGTAGATATGAGAGTTTATCAAAATTACTGTGGATGCACAGGGATTGGTCAGGAGGCAGGACTGTTTAATAGTGTGTGATTGGTCAGGAGGCAGGACTGTTTAATAGGGTGTGATTGGTCAGGAGGCAGGACTGTTTAACCTCTAACACCTCCCAAACCCGGATCCGGGATCCCCCCCATCACAAAAGCTGACTAGCATAGCCTAGCCTAAAGTTACAGGGATATCATAAAATAAAATGTTCATGAAATCACAAGTCCAAGACACCAAATGAAAGATACAGATCTTGTGATTCAAGCCATCATCTCTGATTTTTAAAATGTTTTACAGGGAAGACACAATATGTAAATCTATTAGCTAACCACGTTAGCAAAAGACAACACTTTTCTTACTCCACCATTTTCTTACTGCATCAGTAGCTATCACAAATTCGACCAAATAAAGATATAAATAGCCACTAACCAAGAAACAACCTCATCAGATGACAGTCTGATAACATATTTATTGTATAGCATAGGTTTTGTTAGAAAAATGTGCATATTTCAGGTATAAATCATAGTTTACAATTGCAGCCCCCATCACAACTCTCCCCAAAGCGACTAGAATAACTACAGAGACCATCGTGTATTACCTAATTACTCATCATAAAACATTTCTTAAAAATACACAGCGTACAGCAGATGAAAGACACAGATCTTGTGAATATAGCCAATATTTCAGATTTTCTAAGTGTTTTACAGCGAAAACACAATATAGCGTTATCTTAGCTTACTACAATAGTCAGTCACACAGCAGCATTGATTCAAGGCAAAAATAGCAATAACGTTATAAACCACCAAACGCTATTAATTTTTTCACTAACCTTCTCAGAATTCTTCAGATGACAGTCCTGTAACATCATATTACACAATTCATATAGAGTTGGTTCGAAAATGTGCATAATTAGCCGCACAATTCGTGGTTACACAACATGATTTGTGGGCAAAAAATCAAGCAATCTGTCCTGCGCCATCTTGGAAAGGCACCTATTCTTATTGAAAGCTATTCATAAACTTGACTAAAAAAATACAGGTTGGACAGCAATTGAAAGACAAATTAGTTCTTAATGCAATCGCTGAGTTAGATTTTTAAAATTAACGTTAATAGACATACAGTGTGCGTTACAGCCAGACTAGTGCCGCAATAATGGCGGACAAATACGTTTACATTTTTCCACATAAATACGGAATAACATCATAAATAGCTCTTACTTTTGGACGAGCTTCCATCAGAATCTTGGCGAAGTGGTCCTTTGTCCAAAAGAATTGTTGCTTGGTTGTAAAACGTCGTGTTCAACTTCGGAAATAGCAGCTAACAAATAGCTATGAGGCCACAGCATGCCCAAATCTTCAAACTCAATACTAAGGAAATTCCGAAAATAGCAATATACTCGCATAAACTGATATAACTCGGTTTAAAATAACTTCGTTATGATGTTTCTAACACCTATAACGAATTAAATTACAGACGGATATATCTAAGGTCGATAACTGAGCGTTTCAAAACGCCATCCTGAGGTCTTGCTTTGCGTAATGGCGAGCGTTGAAAAGAGAGGACCCCTCGCTCCTTGGCCTTTTATAACCTCTGAGTACTACGTAGAAAGTCCATTCCACTTCTCATTGGTTACTGACATCCAGGGGAAGGCGGGTGCAGTTCATGTCGACCCATAGGATACAAACAGAGCTTTAAACTGATCTGAGAGCAGAGCCTAGTTTTCAGACCTTCGCAGTTCCTGTCATGGATTTCGCTGTAGAAAGAGTTCTGTTTCACCCACAGACATAATTCGAACGGTTTTAGAAACTAGAGAGTGTTTTCTATCCAATAGTAAGAATAATATGCATATTGTACGAGCAAGAATTGAGTACGAGGCCGTTTAAATTGGGTACGCTTTTGTGCTATGTCGAAATGGCACCCCCCTAGTGGCAAGAAGTTTTAATATGGTGTGATTGGTCAGGAGGCAGGACTGTTTAACAGGGTGTGATTGGTCAGGAGGTAGGACTGTTTAACAAGGTGTGATTGGTCAGGAGGTAGGACTGTTTAACAAGGTGGGATTGGTCAGGAGGCAAGACTGTTTAACAGGATGTGATTGGTCAGGAGGCAGGACTGTTTAACAGGATGTGATTGGTCAGGAGGCAGGACTGTTTAACAGGAGCCAGGACTGTTTAACAGGTTGTGATTGGTCAGGAGGCAGGACTGTTTAACAGGAGCCAGGACTGTTTAACAGGTTGTGATTGGTCAGGAAGAAGGACTGTTTAACAGGTTGTGATTGGTCAGGAGGAAGGACTGTTTAACAGGGTGTGATTGGTCAGGAGGCAGGACTGTTTAACAGGGTGTGATTGGTCAGGAGGCAGGACTGTTTAACAGGGTGTGATTGGTCAGGAGGCAGGACTGTTTAACAGGGTGTGATTGGTCAGGAGGCAGGACTGTTTAACAGGGTGTGATTGGTCAGGAGGTAGGACTGTTTAACAGGGTGTGAGCAAAAGACACCACTTTTTTTACTCCACCATTTTTTTACTGCATCAGTAGCTATCACAAATTCGACCAAATAAAGATATAAATAGCCACTAACCAAGAAACAACTTCATCAGATGACAGTCTGATAACATATTTATTGTATAGCATATGTTTTGTTAGAAAAATGTGCATATTTCAGGTATAAATCATAGTTTACCATTGCAGCCACCATCACAACTCTCACCAAAGCAACTAGAATAACTACAGAGACCATCGTGTATTACCTAATTACTCATCATAAAACATTTCTTAAAAATACACAGCGTACAGCAAATGAAAGACACAGATCTTGTGAATCCAGCCAATATTTCAGATTTTCTAAGTGTTTTACAGCGAAAACACAATATAGCATTATATTAGCTTACCACAATAGCCAGAAACACAACACCATTTACCAGCAGCAAAGGTTAGCGATCGTAACAAACAGGCAAAAGATATATAATTTTTGACTAACCTTGATATTCTTCATCAGATGACAGTCCTATAACATCATATTACACAATGCATATAGGGTTTGTTCGAAATGTGCATATTTAGCGGCACAAATCGTGGTTATACAATGTGATTAGTGGCCAAAACTTCAAGCAATCTGTCCGGCGCCATCTTGGAGAGGCACCTATTCTAATCGATAAGTAATCATAAACTTGACTAAAAAAATACAGGTTGGACAGCAAATGAAAGATACATTAGTTCTTAATGCAACCGCTGTGTTAGATTTTTAAAATTAACGTTACTGTGCAATACAGCGTGCGCTAAAGCGAGACCGCACCGAAATTCATGGCGGAATTATTATTTGACATTTGTCAACATAAATACGAATTAACAGCGTAAAGACTGCTTACTATTTGCTGAGCTTCCATCAGAATCTTGGGCAAGGTGTCCTTTCTCCAGAACAATCGTCTTTTGGTTGAAAGATGTCCTCTTCTCCTGTAGAAATAGCAGCTAACGATAGCCATCCACTGGAGAGGTGTCCAACTCGTGATAGCGCGTCACAAAGAAATCCCAGAAAATCGCAATAAACTGATATAAACTGCTATAAGTCGGTTAAATTAACTACCTTATGATGTCTTTAACACCTATAACGAATAAAAACATGACCGGAGATATAGAACTGCTAAAACGAAAGCTTTTGCAGGACGCCATTGTGATGTCCCTCTTGCGCCAGGCGCCCCGTTGAAAAGAACGGTACTTCCGTTCCATGAGCTTTTATAGTCCCCCAGATGGTGCAATCCACTCCATTCAAATTCTCACCGCTTACTGACATCTAGAGGAAGGCGTATGCAGTGCATGTAGCCCCATAGCTTACATGGGGACTTATAAACTGACTGACAGGAAATGTGCTGCAGAATGAGTTCTGTTTCACTCAGAGAAAAAATTCAAACGGTTTTAGAAACTAGAGAGTGTTTTCTATCCAATAGTAATAATAATATGCATATTGTACGAGCAAGAATTGAGTACGAGGCAGTTTAATTTGGGAACAAAATTATTACAAAGTGCAAATAGCACCCCCTATTGACAAAAGGTTAACTTCTTGCCGCACGGATCCCTTTAGCGGGATCATTTTCGTAAACAACCGCTGAATTGCAGAGCGCCAAATTCAAAAATAATACAAAAAATATTTATAATCATGAAATCACAAGTGAAATATACCAAAACACAGCTTAGCTTGTTGTTAATCCACCTGTCGTGTCAGATCTTGAAAATATGCTTTACAGCGAAAGCAATCCAAGCGTTTGTGAGTTTATCAATCACTAGACAAAACAGTAAGAACAGCTAGCCTCAAATTAGCTTGGTCACGAAAGTCAGAAAAGCAATAAAATGAATCGCTTACCTTTGATAATCTTCCGATGTTTGCACTCACGAGACTCCCAGTTACACAATAAATGTTATTTTTGTTCGATAAAGATTAGTTTTATAACCAAAAACCGCCATTTGGTTTGCGCGTTATGTTCAGAAAACCACAGGCTCGTTCCGGTCCTGAAAGGCAGACGAAAATTCCAAAAAGTATCCGTAATGTTCGTAGAAACATGTCAAACGTTTTTTATAATCAATCCTCAGGTTGTTTTTAACATATATAATCGATAATATTTCAAGCGGACGGTAACCTATTCAATACTACAGAGAAAGAAAATGTCGAGCTACATCTCTCGCGCGCAGGAACTAATCAAAGGACACCTGACGCGTTTTGAAAAATCGCGCTAATTTTTCAAAATAAAAGCTTGAAACTAGGTCTAAAGCCTGGTCACAGCCTGAGGAAGCCATTGGAAAAGGAATCTGGTTGATACCCCTTTAAATGGAGGAGGGGCAGGCAACGGAACAGGGATTTTTCCAAATAAAAGGCACTTCCGGGTTGGATTTCCTCAGGTTTTCACCTGCAAAATCAGTTCTGTTATACTCACAGACAATATTTTGACAGTTTTGGAAACTTTAGAGTGTTTTCTATCCTAATCTGTCAATTATACGCATATTCTAGCATCTGGACCTGAGAAATAGTCTGTTTACCTTGGGAACGTTATTTTTCCAAACATAAAAATTCTGCCCCCTAGCTGAAAGAAGTTAACAGGGTATGATTGGTCAGGAGGATAGAGAGTGAAGAGTGTGTCTCTGATTATAAACATGACACTTCACTTGACTCTGACTTGACAACAGAATCCTGCAGTGACAGCCCTGCCCAGAGTCAGCTTGGGGATGTTTCTCTATATACACACACATGGAGAGATACACATACTGATTGATTGATTGGTTAATTGAATGATTGGTTGGCTGATTGGATGATTGGTTGGTTAGTCGGCTGGTTCATTTAATGATTGGTTGTTTGATTGATAGATTTACATACTGATTAATTGATTAGTTGATTGCTCCTAACGTCCCACCTCTCCTCTGCTGTGTCTCTCCAGTCTGCGTAGGGAGGGCTACACGGTGCAGGTGAATGTGAACGACTATCTGGACATCTACTGTCCCCACTACAATGACAGCCAGCGCGTGGTGGGCACCGGGGAGCAGTACATCCTCTACATGGTCAGTTACCGTGGTTACAGGACCTGTGACCCCCAGCTGGGCTTCAAGAGGTGGGAGTGTAACCGCCCCCACGCACCAATCAAATTCTCAGAGAAGTTCCAGCGCTACAGCGCCTTCTCCCTGGGCTACGAGTTCCACGTGGGCCAGGAGTATTACTACATCTGTGAGTATACTACTATACTACTCTCATACTACTACCACTACCATGTGGGCCAGGAGTATTACTACATCTGTGAGTATACTACTATACTACTCTCATACTACTACCACTACCATGTGGGCCAGGAGTATTACTACATCTGTGAGTATACTACTATACTACTCTCATACTACTACCACTACCATGTGGGCCAGGAATATTACTACATCTGTGAGTATACTACTATACTATACTACTATCATACAACTACCACTACCACGTGGGTCGGGAGTATGACTACATCTGTGAGTATACTACTAAACTTTACTACTATCGTACTACTACCACTTGGGCCAGGAGTATTATTACAACTACGAGTATACTACTATATTATACTACTATCATACTACTACCATGTGGGGCAGGAGTATTATAATAGCTACGAGTACACTACTATTCTATACTGCTATCATTCTTCTACCACTACTATGTGGGCCAGGAGTAGCACTACATATGTGAGTATACTACCCTACTATACTACTATTATACTACTACTACGTGGGCCAGGAGTATTATTACAACTGTGAGTATACTACTCTACTATACTACTATCATACTGCCACCACGTGGGCCATGGGTATTATTACATCTGTGAGTATACTACTATATTATACTACCATCATACTACTACCACTACCATGTGGGCCAGGAGTATTACTACATCTGTGAGTATACTACTATACTACTATCATACTACTGCCACTGCCACATGGGCCAGGAGTATTACTACAGCTGTGAGTATACTACTATGCTACTATCATACTACTGCCACTACCACGTGGTCCAGGAGTATTACTACAGCTGTGAGTATACTACTATACTAGACTACCATCATACTACTACCACTACCCCGTGGTCCAGGAGTATTACTACAGCTGTGAGTATACTACTATACTAGACTACTATCATACTACTACCACTACCACGTGGGCCAGGAGTATTACTACATCTGTGAGTATACTACTATTCTTTACTACTATCATACTACTACCATGTGGGCCAGGAGTATTATTACAACTACGAGTATACTACTATATTATACTACTATCATACTACTGCCATGTGGGCCAGGAGTATTACTCCATCTGTGAGTATACTACTATGGGTTATTTTTCACTTCCTAAGGCTTCCACTAGATGTCAACTGTCTTTAGAACGTGGTTTCAGGCTGCTCATGTGAAGGGGGGCCGAATGGGAGATGTTTTACTAAGGGGTCTGCCTACAGCCTCGTTCTCAGTCATGCGCTTTCACTTGAGAGGTTGCTCTCATTCCAGGGCAATTCTACAGACAATGGAATTCTCCGGTTGGAACAGTATTGAACTTTTATGATAAAAACATCCTAAAGATTGATTCTATACTTAGTTTGACAAGTTTCTTCGACCTGTAATATAACTTTTTGAACGTTTCGTCCGAATCGACCAGATCGCGCTTTTGGATTGTTTACCAAACGCCCTATCAAAAGAAGCTATTGGACATAAATGATGGACATTATCAAACAAAACAAGCATTTATTGTGGAACTGCGATTCCTGGGAGTGCATTCTGATGAAGATCATCAAAGGTAAGTGAATATTTATATATGAATAATATGAATAATGTTGACTACCCAACATGGCGTATATTTCTCTGGCTGGTTTGGGCTCTGAGCGCCGTTCTCAGATTATGCTTTTTCCGTAAAGGTTTTTTGAAATCTGACACAGCGGTTGCATTAAGGAGAAGTGTATCTAAAGTTTCATGTATAATAGCTGTATTTTCATCAACATTTATTATGAGTATTTCTGTGAATTCATGTGGCTCTCTGCAATATCACTGCATGTTTTGGAACTACTGAATCTAACACGCCAATGTAAAATAAGATTTTTGGATATAAATATGAATTACCAAACAAAACATACATGTATTGTGTAACATGAAGTCCTATGAGTGTCATCTGATGAAGATCATCAAAGGTTAGTGATTAATTTTGTCTCTATTTGTGCTTTTTGTGACTCCTCACTTTGGCGGGAAAAATGGTTGGGTTTATCTGTGACTTGGTGGTGACCTAACATAATCGTTTGTGGAGCTTTCGCTGTAAAGCCTTTTTGAAATCAGACACTGTGGCTGGATTAACGAGAATTTGTTTCTTTAAAATGGTACCTAATACTTGTATGTTTAAGAAATTTGATTTATGAGATTTCTGTTGTTTTGTATTTTGCGCCTTGCGATTTTATTGGCTGTTGGCGAGGGGTTCCGCTAGCGGCATGTAGGCATGCATGGAATACATGGAGGCATGTATTCATCATCCCACTGGCCAGGGCTCGGAATCGGTCCGTATCTCACCATCTGTTGCGTCATCGACCTCTCCAGAGTCCTGGAAATGAGACCTCGCATACACGGAATCAAACAACAGCCACATAATACCCATACCGTCATACAGGTGAAGGTTGCCCATAATACAGGGATTATGACATTTTTCCATTTCCCAAACATACTGTCAAACCAATTTATTAGAGAATTATCCACCCCAGAGTTCTCTGCTAATTTGTGAGCTAATGTGGTTAAACCAGCCAGGGCCTTGGTCACTGATCCGTCTGGAGCTGTGATATTAAAAAATGAACGTACAGCAATGAACCCCAATCATTCTACATACCCCGCCCTTTTCTGCCAATAACATATCGAGAGCCAGTCTATTTTACCAGGTCATGAGGGAGGTGGCGGATAATTGGTCAGAGAATTCATGAATCTCTGTTAATTATAATAGATGTAATTAATCCAATACACATTTTTATGTATTGTCAACTACCAAAAGAACGTAGTGGTAAAGTCTTCACCTATTTGATTCATAGCTTTGTATTAATCTGTAACTTCCCTGAGGATGCCAATAGCATCCATCTAGACAGGGCTACTCCCATCCTGGTCAAAACTCCTCCTGTGCCTACTTTGCCCTCCTATAACTGGCCTCTGATGACTAACTCGAACTGGTTGGACCAATAACACCGGGGCGCAAGTTCCTAACCACCCTTTTTGGTAGTTTCTGTCGTATGCGTCCTTTGCTGGTACGAGCCCACCCTACATCAGTTATAGGTGCTGTGAGGTTAAGAATTTTCTCCTGTACTTCCAAACCTAAGTCAGTCACATTAACGATTACCTTTCAGCCATTAAAATCATCTAAGTTCTCGGTGCCATTCTTGTATCTATAACACTGGTACTCATCAGGAGTTAAAGTGAACCGAGGTGGGTTGGCCGAGTACTTCAATCTGGCCATCCCAATCCCTGTACAGTTATTTGCTTTCCTAGGGAATTGTTTAATGTTTACCTTAAATCCTACATCTTGATCTTCTTTGACTCCTTATTCTGTAAGTCACTCATCAGTGTATTATATAGTTTATCTTTTACTTCTTATCAATGACAATGGCGTCATATAATTAGTACCGGAAGGTGGTGGATCTGGATGTATCAGAATAATATAATTATAATTCATGCCTTACCTTTGACGAGCTTCTGTTGTTGGCACTCCAATATGTCCCATAAACATCACAAATGGTCCTTTTGTTCGATTAATTCCATCGATATATATCCAAAATGTCCATTTATTTGGCGCGTTTGATCCAGGAAAACACCGCTTCTAAATTGCTCAAACGTGACTACAAAATATCTCAAAGGTTACCTGTAAACTTTGCCCAAAAATGTCAAACTACTTTTGTAATACAACTTTAGGTATTTTTTAACGTTAATAATCGATAAAATTGAAGACGGGATGACCTGTGTTCAATGCAGGATTAAAACCAACTATAGCCAGCTTTCTGGTCACGCGCTTCTATCTAACAGGACACTTAATGTGACTCTCGTTCAAGATGGCCGTACTTCTTCATTACACAAAGGAATAACCTCAACCAATTTCTCAAGACTGTTGACATCCAGTGGAAGCGGTAGGTTTCCCAATGAAACCTCATTGAAAAGAGAGTGACCTCAAAAACAAAAATCTGAATGGTTTGTCCTCGGGGTTTCGCCTGCTAAATAAGTTCTGTTATACTCACAGACATGATTCAAACAGTTTTAGAAACTTCAGAGTGTTTTCTATCCAAATCTACTAACAATATGCATATCTTATCTTCTGGGGATGAGTAGCTGGCAGTTGAATTTGGGTATGCTTTTCATCCAAACGTGAAAATGCTGCCCCCTATCCTAGAGAAGTTAACACAATAGGTAAACACGGTATCCAAATTTTCCCTGTACTCATGTGCGTTTTCCTAAGCCTGCTTTCTGTCTACCCTGGTGATTATTCTGTGCACAAATAACACATCTGGAACACATAAAGTAATTTGTGATCCCGTATGCTACAAAGTGCTTTCTTATTATTTCCACCATCCCCCCCAGTTGATACATGGCTCTGCCCATGTATCAATATTGCTGCATATCTAAACAATGACTTAGGTAGTATGGGCAACTTATCCTTGTACCAAATCTCTTCTGAATCCCTCTATTTCTGTCTTAGGATGTGCGACTCCTTCTAATGCCCTTGCTACATCTCTCTGTGTCCATGCCCTATAGACTTCTATCGTGTCTGGTTATGCTCCGTCCCCAGCTCTGGGATTGGGTAAGGTTATGAGTGGGAATTGGGGTGTCTTCTCATCGTCATCTAACTATTCTGTGTCACTTCTATCTTTTCTCAATCCTGGCTTATTATGAGATTCTAACCTTCGTAACGCTCCAGGTCTCCTGCTCCTCACTCCCAGTCTCTCCCTCTCATTCCTTCTGCTCTCTCTATCTTGCTCACTTCCTGCCCCCCCCCCCCCCCTCCTCCTTCTAATACTCCCAAACCATCAAGGTCCCCTTAGGGCCCAGCATAGGGCGGGGAGCCCTTCTCTGTCTGCCTTTTCTACTATCTGTCTGTCGCTCTTTCTTATAACAGTCCGTATCAAATATGGGTTGTTTCCAAATATTGACTAAATGTCTCACTGTCTCCCTGTCTGCACTCATGGATTTTTTGAAAAATCAACATGTCTATGGTAGTAATCTCTAAGATTATTTCCTAGTTGATAAAGTTTATCTCGATACTCTCAATGATCCTGAATGTCATATATGTCATTCCACAGATGTCATATATCCCTGTCTTGTTGGCTTAGAATATGTCCGAAATACTTAACATAAGTCTACCATTATTAACCTGTTGAGGACAGAGGGCGCTGTTTTCACTTTGGGGGAAAATCGTGCCCAATTTAAACGGCCTCGTACTCAATTCTTGCTCGTACAATATGCATATTATTATTACTATTGGATAGAAAACACTCTCTAGTTTCTAAAACCGTTTGAATTATATCTGTGAGTAAAACAGAACTCATTTTGCAGCAAACTTCCTGACAGGAAGTGGAAAATCTGAAATCGATGCTCTGTTCTAGGGCCTGCCTATAAATGTCCTTGATATTTATTAGTATACATGCACTTCATACGTCTTCCACTAGATGTCGACAGGCAGTGAGAGAAGAAATGGAGTGTATAACTTGATCTGGGGTCGAATAAAAGCTCTTGGCATGACGTGTCACCAGTTTCCTGTTTTCTGGAGTGCGCGAGAAGGGACCTGGTATTGCCTTCTGAAAAGCTGTCGTTATAGACGACTAATATCTCCGGCTTTGATTTTATTTGATAAATGTGACAATATCATCGTAAAGTATGTTTTTTCAATATAGTTTTATTAGATTATTGAAATTTATTCGGGACGTTAGGCGTGTTGCGTTGTGTGCCTTTGTTCAGGAAGGAGAGCTTTGCGCTACTTTGCTAGCTTTCCGTGCTAATTGACTGGAGAAGAGGACATTCTAAAACCAAACAACGATTGTTCTGGACAAAGGACTCCTTTTACAACATTCTGATGGAAGATCATCAAAAGTAGGACCCATTTTATGATGCTATTTCATATATCTGTCGAACATGTGAAATAGTAGTTTGCGCCCAGATTTTGGGCACTCTCTCGCTATAACTAAGCTGGATGTCGTAATGAAGTTATTTTTAGAATTCTAACACGGCGATTGCATTAAGAACTAGTGTATCTATCATTTCCTATACAACATGTATTTTCTAGTAACGTTTATGAATAGTTATTTGGTCAGAATAGTTGAGTGTCATAAAAATATCCGCACATTCTGGGAAAAAGATGCTACGTTAGCACAATGTATAACCGCTGATTTCAGCTCTAAATATGCACATTTTCGAACAAAACATAAGTGTATGTATAACCTGATGTTATAGGACTGTCATCTGATGAAGGTTTATGAAGGTTAGTGAAAATTAATATCTTTTGCTGGTTTATTCGCTATCGCTAACGTGCCTATTGCTATCTCTAACGTGCCTTGATGAATGAATGTGGTAGTGTGGTAGACTATTGTAGTAAGCTAATATAATGCTATATTGTGTTTTCGCTGTAAAACACTTAAAAAATCGGAAATATTGGCTGGATTCACAAGATGTTTGTCTTGAATTTGCTGTACACCATCGATTTTTCAGAAATGTTTTATGATGAGTATTTAGGTATTTGACGTTGGTGTCTGTAATTACTCTGGCTGCTTCGGTGCTATTTCTGACGGTAGCTGTGATGGTAGCTGCAATGTAAAACTGATTTATACCTCAAATATGCACATTTTTCGAACAAAACATAGATTTATTGTATAACATGTTATAAGACTGTCATCTGATGAAGTTGTTTCTTGGTTAGTTTGGTTGGTTCTTGGTTAGTAGGTTGGCTTTGTGCATGCTACCTGTGCTGTGAAAAATGTCTGTCCTTTTTTGTATTAGGTGGTGAGGTAACATAAATATATGTGGTGTTTTCGCTGTAAAACATTTTAAAAATCGGACATATTGTATGATCTAGAAAAGAGTACGAGGCCGTTTCATTTGGGCACGATTTTTTCCAAAGTGAAAACAGCGCCCCCCTATTGACAAGAAGATAACTAATTAACAAGAGTGAATTAACCATAGATCCGATTCAAAAGACAATACTGAAATCAAGTCCAAAAAGAAAGAAAGGAAAAGAAGGGAAGCCTAATATAGCGGTGTGAGATACGCGATATTAACGAGTCAAAAGTCACAAGGAACAATGGAAAAATGGGCTGTTAACTTCTTGTCAATAGGGGGTGCTGTTAGCACTTTGTAATAATGACGTTCCCAAATTAAACTGCCTCGTACTCAATTCTTGCTCGTAAAATATGCATATTATTATTACTATTGGATAGAAAACACTCTCTAGTTTCTAAAACCGTTTGAATTATATCTGTGAGTGAAACAGAACTGGACTTAGAGCAATTTTCCTATGTGAGAATGCCAAATTTTCCAAGCTGCTCTGAGACCTGTGTATAACTCTGCCTGTCTTCTATTGGTTGAGATGCACTGCATACGCCTTCCCCTGGTTGTTAGCGAATAGGGAGACTTGAAATGGAGTCTCTACGTAGATCTCAAAGGTTATAAATCACTTGGCAAAGACGTGTCTGTTCTTTTCCCTCTTCGCTCTGACGCACTGAGGACCTTGGCACATTGTACTAGAACCATCGGTTATAGATCTTAGACATTTCCGGCTGTGTTTTTATTCGATATAGGCTTTAAAGACATCATAATCTTGTTATTTTGAACCGAATTATATCAGTTTATGTCAGTATATTGCGAGTTTCGGGTATTTATTTTCGTGGCGTTGTAGGAAGTTGGGTATCTCTGGCTCAAATGCTAATGTTTACTGCTAATTGCAACGTTGAAGAGGACGTTCTCCAACCTAGCAACGATTCTTTTGGACAAAGGACACCTTTCCCAAGATTCTGATGAGAGGTCATCAAAAAGTAAAAACTATTTATGCTGATAATTCGTTGTTCTGTTGACAAATGTCAAATAATAATTCCGCCATGAATTTCGGTGCGTCTCGCTTTAGCGCACGCTGTATGCTTGAAGTAACGTTAATTTTAAAAATGTAACCCAGCGATTGCATTAAGAACTAATTTGTCTTTCAATTGCTGTCCAACCTGTATTTTTTTAGTCAAGTTTATGAATAGTTTTCGATTAGAATAGGTGCCTCTCCAAGATGGCGCCGGACAGATTGCTTGAGGTTTTGGACACTAATCACATTGTATAAGCACGATTTGTGCCGCTAAATATGCACATTTTCGAACAAACTCTATATGCGTTGTGTAATATGATGTTATAGGACTGTCATCTGAAGAATTCTGAGAAGGTTAGTGAAAAAATTAATATATTTTGGTGGTTTATACGTTATCGCTATTTTTGCCTTGAATCAATGCTGTTGTGATGTTTGCTATTGTGGTAAGCTAATATAACGCTATATTGTGTTTTCGCTGTAAAACACTTAGAAAATCTGAAATATTGGCTGGATTCACAAGATCTGTGTCTTTCATCTGCTGTACGCTGTATATTTTTAAGAAATGTTTTATGATGAGTAATTAGCTAATACACGATGGTCTCTGTAGTTATTCTAGTCGCTTTGGTGAGAGTTGTGATAGTGGCTGCAATGGTAAACTATGATTTATACCTGAAATATGCAAATTTTTCTATCAAAACATATGCTATACAATAAATATGTTATCAGACTGTCATCTGATGAAGTTGTTTCTTGGTTAGTGGCTATTTATATCTTTATTTGGTCGAATTTGTGATAGCTACTGATGGAGTAAAAAAATGGTGGAGTAAAGAAGTGGTGTCTTTTGCTAACGTGGTTAGCTAATAGATTTACATATTGTGTCTTCCCTGTAAAACATTTTAAAAATCAGAAATGATGGCTGGATTCACAAGATGTGTATCTTTCATTTGGTGTCTTGGACTTGTGATTTCATGAACATTTTATTATATGATATCCCTGTGGCTTTAGGCTAGGCTATGCTAGTCAGCTTTTTTGATGGGGGTGCTCCCGGATCCGGGTTTGTGAGGCGTTAGAGGTTAACTTCTAGTTCCTCCCAAACCCGGATCCGGGAGCACCCCCACCAGTAAAAAAGCTGACTAGCATAGCCTAGCATAGCGTCACAAGTAAATACTAGCATCTAAATATCATTAAATAACAAGTCCAAGACACCAGATGAAAGATATTTTATATTTGGCTGTAAGGGATTCAGGTCTGAATAGTTAAAACTTTTACGATTCGTGATAGTTTCTGATTATTGTTTTTTTGTTTTATTGTTTAGGTAATACCAGTGAATTTGAGCAGGAAGTTAATATATTCTAACATTATAATCTGTTTCCATTACGTAGAACAAAAGCAGATTGACTGAAGGTGCTTTTCCTTAATCATTATCTTTAAACATATAAATTATTTTATCAACTATACTTCTGTCATACTACTACCAACTACCACGTGTGCCAGGAGTATTACTACATATGTGAGTATACTACTATACTACTATCATACTACTACCACGTCCACGTGAGCCAGGGGTATTACATCATCTGTGAGTATACTACTATACTACTCTCATACTACTGCCATGTGGGGCAGGAGTATTATAACATCTACGAGTTTACTACTATACTATACTACTATCATATTACTACCACTTCTACGTGGGCCAAGGGTATTACCTCATCTGTGAGTATACTACTATACTACTCTCATACTACTGCCATGTGGGGCAGGAGTATTATAACATCTGTGAGTATACTACTATACTATACTACTATCATCCTACTACCACTTCCACGTGGGCCAAGGGTATTACCTCATCTGTGAGTTTACTACTATACTATACTACTATCATCCTACTACCACTTCCACGTGGGCCAAGGGTATTACCTCATCTGTGAGAACACTACTATACTATACTACTATCATCCCACTACCACTACCATGTGGGCCAGGAGTATTACTACGTATGTGAGAATACTACTCTACTATACTACTATCATACTACTGCCACGTGGGCCAGGAGTATTATTACAACTGTGAGTATACTGCTATACTACACTACTATCATACTACCACCACGTGGGCCAGGAGTATAAATACATCTGTGAGTATAGATATTACCAGTAATTTAATATTCTACTTCTAAACTAC
>NW_024059515.1:2500-5000 GCF_016432855.1 Salvelinus namaycush | reverse complement strand
CTCTCTCTCTCTCTCTCTAGTTCAGCTTTGATCCTGTAGTTCAACTAGCCAGTCCTCTCAACTGTCTCCCTCTCTCTAGTTCAGCTTTGATCCTGTAGTTCAACTAGCCAGTCCTCTCAACTGTCTCCCTCTCTCTAGTTCAGCTTTGATCCTGTAGTTCAACTAGCCAGTCCTCTCTCTCTCCCTCTCTCTAGTTCAGCTTTGATCCTGTAGTTTAACTAGCCAGTCCTCTCAACTCTCTCCCTCTCTCTAGTTCAGCTTTGATCCTGTAGTTCAACTAGCCAGTCCTCTCAACTCTCTCCCTCTCTCTAGTTCAGCTTTGATCCTGTAGTTCAACTAGCCAGTCCTCTCAACTCTCTCCCTCTCTCTAGTTCAGCTTTGATCCTGTAGTTCAACTAGCCAGTCCTCTCAACTGTCTCCCTCTCTCTAGTTCAGCTTTGATCCTGTAGTTCAACTAGCCAGTCCTCTCAACTCTCTCCCTCTCTCTAGTTCAGCTTTGATCCTGTAGTTCAACTAGCCAGTCCTCTCAACTCTCTCCCTCTCTCTAGTTCAGCTTTGATCCTGTAGTTCAACTAGCCAGTCCTCTCTCTCTCTCTCTCTAGTTCAGCTTTGATCCTGTAGTTCAACTAGCCAGTCCTCTCTCTCTCTCTCTCTCTAGTTCAGCTTTGATCCTGTAGTTCAACTAGCCAGTCCTCTCAACTGTCTCCCTCTCTCTAGTTCAGCTTTGATCCTGTAGTTCAACTAGCCAGTCCTCTCAACTGTCTCCCTCTCTCTAGTTCAGCTTTGATCCTGTAGTTCAACTAGCCAGTCCTCTCTCTCTCTCTCTCTCTAGTTCAGCTTTGATCCTGTAGTTCAACTAGCCAGTCCTCTCAACTCTCTCCCTCTCTCTAGTTCAGCTTTGATCCTGTAGTTCAACTAGCCAGTCCTCTCTCTCTCTCTCTCTCTCTCTCTCTCTCTCTCTCTCTCACTCTCTCTCTCTCTCTCTCTCTCTCTCTCTCTCTCTCTCTCTCTCTCTCTCTCTCTCTCTCTCTCTCTCTCTCTCTCTCGCTCTCTCACTCCTACTCTTTCTCTCTCTCTCTCCCACTCTGTCTCTCCTACTCTTTCTCTCTCTCTGTCCCACTCTCTCTTTCGTACTCTCTCTATCCTACTCTCTCTCTCTCTCTCTCCTTCTCTCTCTCTCTCTCTCTCTCTCTCTCTCTCTCTCTCTTTCTCCTACTCTCTCTCTCTCGCTCTTCTAATCTCTCTCTCTCTCTCTCTCTCTCTCTCTCTCTCTCTCTCTCTCTCTCTCTCTCTCTCCTACTCTCTCTCTCTCCTACTCTCTCTCTCCTACTCTCTCTCTCTCTCTCTCTCTAAAACATTCACAGCTATTTATACTCTGCTGAGTTTCCCTTGCAGAATTTACCTCACAGTAGAGTACAGATCTACCTCTCCTCCACCCACTGGTTCTCTCTCTCTTACCTCACAGATACTGTAGGCACATTCTAACAGTACTGCTCAGAGAGGACCACAGCTAACATTGAAAATGAACACATCCCCCCCCCCCCTCCCCTCCCCCTATTTCGCTCTGTCAGAATTCATTTATTTTGATGTGCGGTCACCTCTCTAGTTCAGCTTTGATCCTGTAGTTCAACTAGCCAGTCCTCTCAACTCTCTCCCTCTCTCTAGTTCAGCTTTGATCCTGTAGTTCAACTAGCCAGTCCTCTCTCTCTCTCTCTCTCTAGTTCAGATTTGATCCTATAGTTAAACTAGCCAGTCCTCTCAACTGTCTCCCTCTCTCTAGTTCAGCTTTGATCCTGTAGTTCAGCTAGCCAGTCCTCTCTCTCTCCTTCTCTCTAGTTCAGCTTTGACCCTGTAGTTCAACTAGCCAGTCCTCTCAACTGTCTCCCTCTCTCTAGTTCAGCTTTGATCCTGTAGTTCAACTAGCCAGTGTTCTCAACTGTCTCCCTCTCTCTAGTTCAGCTTTGATCCTGTAGTTCAACTAGCCAGTCCTCTCAACTCTCTCCCTCTCTCTAGTTCAGCTTTGATCCTGTAGTTCAACTAGCCAGTCCTCTCAACTCTCTCCCTCTCTCTAGTTCAGCTTTGATCCTGTAGTTCAACTAGCCAGTCCTCTCTCTCTCTCTCTCTCTAGTTCAGCTTTGATCCTGTAGTTCAACTAGCCAGTCCTCTCTCTCTCTCTCTCTCTAGTTCAGCTTTGATCCTGTAGTTCAACTAGCCAGTCCTCTCAACTGTCTCCCTCTCTCTAGTTCAGCTTTGATCCTGTAGTTCAACTAGCCAGTCCTCTCAACTGTCTCCCTCTCTCTAGTTCAGCTTTGATCCTGTAGTTCAACTAGCCAGTCCTCTCTCTCTCCCTCTCTCTAGTTCAGCTTTGATCCTGTAGTTTAACTAGCCAGTCCTCTCAACTCTCTCCCTCTCTCTAGTTCAGCTTTGATCCTGTAGTTCAACTAGCCAGTCCTCTCAACTCTCTCCCTCTCTCTAGTTCAGCTTTGATCCTGTAGTTCAA
>NW_024059514.1:0-34734 GCF_016432855.1 Salvelinus namaycush | reverse complement strand
ACACTCCAACCCAACCTACTATGTTGAGACACACCAGACACTCCAACCCAAACTACTATGTTGAGACACACCAGACACTCCAACCCAACCCACTATGTTGAGACACACCAGACACTCCAACCCAAACTACTATGTTGAGACACACCAGACACTCCAACCCAAACTACTATGTTGAGACACACCAGACACTCCAACCCAACCCACTATGTTGAGACACACCAGACACTCCAACCCACTATGTTGAGACACACCAGACACTCCAACCCAAACTACTATGTTCAGACACTCCAACCCACTATGTTGAGACACACCAGACACTCCAACCCAAACGACTATGTTGAGACACACCAGACACTCCAACCCAAACGACTATGTTGAGACACACCAGACACTCCAACCCACTATGTTGAGACACACCAGACACTCCAACCCACTATGTTGAGACACACCAGACACTCCAACCCACTATGTTGAGACACACCAGACACTCCAACCCAAACTACATGTTGAGACACACCAGACACTCCAACCCAAACTACTATGTTGAGACACACCAGACACTCCAACCCACTATGTGGAGACACACCAGACACTCCAACCCAAACTACTATGTTGAGACACACCAGACACTCCAACCAAATACTATGTTGAGACACACCAGACACTCCAACCCACTATGTTGAGACACACCAGACACTCCAACCCAACCCACTATGTTGAGACACACCAGACACTCCAACCCCACTATGGTTGAGACACACCAGACACTCCAACCAACAGACTATGTTTGAGACACACCAGACACTCCAACCCAACTACTATGTTGAGACACACCAGACACTCCAACCCACTATGTTGAGACACACCAGACACTCCAACCAAACTACTATGTTGAGACACACCAGACACTCCAACCCAAACTACTAT
Organism: Salvelinus namaycush; assembly: GCF_016432855.1. Taxonomy (NCBI): domain Eukaryota; kingdom Metazoa; phylum Chordata; class Actinopteri; order Salmoniformes; family Salmonidae; genus Salvelinus; species Salvelinus namaycush. Next base: position 33,807 of record NW_024059514.1, on the reverse strand, counting down.
GTGAGACACACCAGACACTCCAACCCAACCCACTATGTTGAGACACACCAGACACTCCAGCCCATATGTTGAGACACACCAGACACTCCCAACCCACTATGTTGAGACACACCAGACACTCCAACCCAAAACTACTATGTTGAGACACACCAGACACTCCAACCCACTATGTTGAGACACACCAGACACTCCAACCCACTATGTTGAGACACACCAGACACTCCAACCCAAACTACTATGTTGAGACACACCAGACACTCCAACCCACTATGTTGAGACACACCAGACACTCCAACCCAAACTACTATGTTGAGACACACCAGACACTCCAACCCAAACTACTATGTTGAGACACACCAGACACTCCAACCCAAACGACTATGTTGAGACACACCAGACACTCCAACCCACTATGTTGAGACACACCAGACACTCCAACCCAAACCACTATGTTGAGACACACCAGACACTCCAACCCAAACTACTATGTTGAGACACACCAGACACTCCAACCCACTATGTTGAGACACACCAGACACTCCAACCCAAACTACTATGTTGAGACACACCAGACACTCCAACCCAAACGACTATGTTGAGACACACCAGACACTCCAACCCACTATGTTGAGACACACCAGACACTCCAACCCAAACTACTATGTTGAGACACACCAGACACTCCAACCCAAACTACTATGTTGAGACACACCAGACACTCCAACCCAAACTACTATGTTGAGACACACCAGACACTCCAACCCAAACTACTATGTTGAGACACACCAGACACTCCAACCCAAACTACTATGTTGAGACACACCAGACACTCCAACCCAAACTACTATGTTGAGACACACCAGACACTCCAACCCACTATGTTGAGACACACCAGACACTCCAACCCAAACTACTATGTTGAGACACACCAGACACTCCAACCCACTATGTTGAGACACACCAGACACTCCAACCCAACCTACTATGTTGAGACACACCAGACACTCCAACCCAAACTACTATGTTGAGACACACCAGACACTCCAACCCAAACGACTATGTTGAGACACACCAGACACTCCAACCCACTATGTTGAGACACACCAGACACTCCAACCCACTATGTTGAGACACACCAGACACTCCAACCCACTATGTTGAGACACACCAGACACTCCAACCCACTATGTTGAGACACACCAGACACTCCAACCCAAACTACTATGTTGAGACACACCAGACACTCCAACCCAAACTACTATGTTGAGACACACCAGACACTCCAACCCACTATGTTGAGACACACCAGACACTCCAACCCACTATGTTGAGACACACCAGACACTCCAACCCAAACTACTATGTTGAGACACACCAGACACTCCAACCCAAACTACTATGTTGAGACACACCAGACACTCCAACCCAAACTACTATGTTGAGACACAACAGACACTCCAACCCACTATGTTGAGACACACCAGACACTCCAACCCACTATGTTGAGACACACCAGACACTCCAACCCACTATGTTGAGACACACCAGACACTCCAACCCAAACGACTATGTTGAGACACACCAGACACTCCAACCCAAACAACTATGTTGAGACACACCAGACACTCCAACCCACTATGTTGAGACACACCGGACACTCCAACCCACTATGTTGAGACACACCAGACACTCCAACCCAAACTACTATGTTGAGACACACCGGACACTCCAACCCAAACTACTATGTTGAGACACACCAGACACTCCAACCCACTATGTTGAGACACACCAGACACTCCAACCCAAACGACTATGTTGAGACACACCAGACACTCCAACCCAAACTACTATGTTGAGACACACCAGACACTCCAACCCAAACTACTATGTTGAGACACACCAGACACTCCAACCCAAACGACTATGTTGAGACACACCAGACACTCCAACCCACTATGTTGAGACACACCAGACACTCCAACCCACTATGTTGAGAAACACCAGACACTCCAACCCACTATGTTGAGACACACCAGACACTCCAACCCACTATGTTGAGACACACCAGACACTCCAACCCACTATGTTGAGACACACCAGACACTCCAACCCACTATGTTGAGACACACCAGACACTCCAACCCAAACTACTATGTTGAGACACACCAGACACTCCAACCCAAACTACTATGTTGAGACACACCAGACACTCCAACCCACTATGTTGAGACACACCAGACACTCCAACCCAAACTACTATGTTGAGACACACCAGACACTCCAACCCAAACGACTATGTTGAGACACACCAGACACTCCAACCCACTATGTTGAGACACACCAGACACTCCAACCCACTATGTTGAGAAACACCAGACACTCCAACCCACTATGTTGAGACACACCAGACACTCCAACCCAAACCACTATGTTGAGACACACCAGACACTCCAACCCAAACGACTATGTTGAGACACACCAGACACTCCAACCCACTATGTTGAGACACACCAGACACTCCAACCACTATGTTGAGACACACCAGACACTCCAACCCAAACGACTATGTTGAGACACACCAGACACTCCAACCCACTATGTTGAGACACACCAAACACTCCAACCCACTATGTTGAGACACACCAGACACTCCAACCCAAACTACTATGTTGAGACACACCGGACACTCCAACCCAAACTACTATGTTGAGACACACCAGACACTCCAACCCAAACTACTATGTTGAGACACACCGGACACTCCAACCCACTATGTTGAGACACACCAGACACTCCAACCCACTATGTTGAGACACACCAGACACTCCAACCCAAACGACTATGTTGAGACACACCAGACACTCCAACCCAAACTACTATGTTGAGACACACCAGACACTCCAACCCAAACGACTATGTTGAGACACACCAGACACTCCAACCCACTATGTTGAGACACACCAGACACTCCAACCCACTATGTTGAGACACACCAGACACTCCAACCCAAACGACTATGTTGAGACACACCAGACACTCCAACCCACTATGTTGAGACACACCAGACACTCCAACCCACTATGTTGAGACACACCAGACACTCCAACCCAAACTACTATGTTGAGACACACCGGACACTCCAACCCAAACTACTATGTTGAGACACACCAGACACTCCAACCCAAACTACTATGTTGAGACACACCGGACACTCCAACCCACTATGTTGAGACACACCAGACACTCCAACCCACTATGTTGAGACACACCAGACACTCCAACCCAAACTACTATGTTGAGACACACCGGACACTCCAACCCAAACTACTATGTTCAGACACTCCAACCCAAACTACTATGTTGAGACACACCGGACACTCCAACCCACTATGTTGAGACACACCAGACACTCCAACCCACTATGTTGAGACACACCAGACACTCCAACCCAAACGACTATGTTGAGACACACCAGACACTCCAACCCAAACTACTATGTTGAGACACACCAGACACTCCAACCCAAACGACTATGTTGAGACACACCAGACACTCCAACCCACTATGTTGAGACACACCAGACACTCCAACCCACTATGTTGAGACACACCAGACACTCCAACCCACTATGTTGAGACACACCAGACACTCCAACCCAAACTACTATGTTGAGACACACCAGACACTCCAACCCACTATGTTGAGACACACCAGACACTCCAACCCAAACTACTATGTTGAGACACACCAGACACTCCAACCCAAACTACTATGTTGAGACACACCAGACACTCCAACCCACTATGTTGAGACACACCAGACACTCCAACCCACTATGTTGAGACACACCAGACACTCCAACCCAAACTACTATGTTGAGACACACCAGACACTCCAACCCAAACGACTATGTTGAGACACACCAGACACTCCAACCCACTATGTTGAGACACACCAGACACTCCAACCCACTATGTTGAGACACACCAGACACTCCAACCCAAACTACTATGTTGAGACACACCAGACACTCCAACCCAAACTACTATGTTGAGACACACCAGACACTCCAACCCACTATGTTGAGACACACCAGACACTCCAACCCAAACTACTATGTTGAGACACACCAGACACTCCAACCCACTATGTTGAGACACACCAGACACTCCAACCCACTATGTTGAGACACACCAGACACTCCAACCCACTATGTTGAGACACACCAGACACTCCAACCCAAACTACTATGTTGAGACACACCAGACACTCCAACCCAAACTACTATGTTGAGACACACCAGACACTCCAACCCACTATGTTGAGACACACCGGACACTCCAACCCACTATGTTGAGACACACCAGACACTCCAACCCAAACTACTATGTTGAGACACACCGGACACTCCAACCCAAACTACTATGTTGAGACACACCAGACACTCCAACCCAAACTACTATGTTGAGACACACCAGACACTCCAACCCAAACGACTATGTTGAGACACACCAGACACTCCAACCCACTATGTTGAGACACACCAGACACTCCAACCCAAACTACTATGTTGAGACACACCAGACACTCCAACCCACTATGTTGAGACACACCAGACACTCCAACCCAAACTACTATGTTGAGACACACCAGACACTCCAACCCAAACTACTATGTTGAGACACACCAGACACTCCAACCCAACCCACTATGTTGAGACACACCAGACACTCCAACCCAAACTACTATGTTGAGACACACCAGACACTCCAACCCACTATGTTGAGACACACCAGACACTCCAACCCAAACTACTATGTTGAGACACACCAGACACTCCAACCCACTATGTTGAGACACACCAGACACTCCAACCCACTATGTTGAGACACACCGGACACTCCAACCCAAACTACTATGTTGAGACACACCAGACACTCCAACCCACTATGTTGAGACACACCAGACACTCCAACCCAAACTACTATGTTGAGACACACCAGACACTCCAACCCACTATGTTGAGACACACCAGACACTCCAACCCACTATGTTGAGAAACACCAGACACTCCAACCCACTATGTTGAGACACACCAGACACTCCAACCCAAACCACTATGTTGAGACACACCAGACACTCCAACCCAAACGACTATGTTGAGACACACCAGACACTCCAACCCACTATGTTGAGACACACCAGACACTCCAACCCAAACGACTATGTTGAGACACACCAGACACTCCAACCCACTATGTTGAGACACACCAGACACTCCAACCCACTATGTTGAGACACACCAGACACTCCAACCCAAACTACTATGTTGAGACACACCAGACACTCCAACCCAAACGACTATGTTGAGACACACCAGACACTCCAACCCAAACGACTATGTTGAGACACACCAGACACTCCAACCCAAACTACTATGTTGAGAAACACCAGACACTCCAACCCACTATGTTGAGACACACCAGACACTCCAACCCACTATGTTGAGACACACCAGACACTCCAACCCAAACGACTATGTTGAGACACACCAGACACTCCAACCCAAACGACTATGTTGAGACACACCAGACACTCCAACCCAAACTACTATGTTGAGACACACCAGACACTCCAACCCACTATGTTGAGACACACCAGACACTCCAACCCACTATGTTGAGACACACCAGACACTCCAACCCAAACTACTATGTTGAGACACACCAGACACTCCAACCCAAACTACTATGTTGAGACACACCAGACACTCCAACCCAAACTACTATGTTGAGACACAACAGACACTCCAACCCACTATGTTGAGACACACCAGAAACTCCAACCCACTATGTTGAGACACACCAGAAACTCCAACCCACTATGTTGAGACACACCAGACACTCCAACCCACTATGTTGAGACACACCAGACACTCCAACCCAAACGACTATGTTGAGACACACCAGACACTCCAACCCAAACTACTATGTTGAGACACACCAGACACTCCAACCCACTATGTTGAGACACACCGGACACTCCAACCCACTATGTTGAGACACACCAGACACTCCAACCCAAACTACTATGTTGAGACACACCGGACACTCCAACCCAAACTACTATGTTGAGACACACCAGACACTCCAACCCACTATGTTGAGACACACCAGACACTCCAACCCAAACGACTATGTTGAGACACACCAGACACTCCAACCCAAACTACTATGTTGAGACACACCAGACACTCCAACCCAAACTACTATGTTGAGACACACCAGACACTCCAACCCAAACGACTATGTTGAGACACACCAGACACTCCAACCCACTATGTTGAGACACACCAGACACTCCAACCCACTATGTTGAGAAACACCAGACACTCCAACCCACTATGTTGAGACACACCAGACACTCCAACCCAAACCACTATGTTGAGACACACCAGACACTCCAACCCAAACGACTATGTTGAGACACACCAGACACTCCAACCCACTATGTTGAGACACACCAGACACTCCAACCCACTATGTTGAGACACACCAGACACTCCAACCCAAACGACTATGTTGAGACACACCAGACACTCCAACCCACTATGTTGAGACACACCAGACACTCCAACCCACTATGTTGAGACACACCAGACACTCCAACCCAAACTACTATGTTGAGACACACCGGACACTCCAACCCAAACTACTATGTTGAGACACACCAGACACTCCAACCCAAACTACTATGTTGAGACACACCGGACACTCCAACCCACTATGTTGAGACACACCAGACACTCCAACCCACTATGTTGAGACACACCAGACACTCCAACCCAAACGACTATGTTGAGACACACCAGACACTCCAACCCAAACTACTATGTTGAGACACACCAGACACTCCAACCCAAACGACTATGTTGAGACACACCAGACACTCCAACCCACTATGTTGAGACACACCAGACACTCCAACCCACTATGTTGAGACACACCAGACACTCCAACCCACTATGTTGAGACACACCAGACACTCCAACCCAAACTACTATGTTGAGACACACCAGACACTCCAACCCACTATGTTGAGACACACCAGACACTCCAACCCAAACTACTATGTTGAGACACACCAGACACTCCAACCCAAACTACTATGTTGAGACACACCAGACACTCCAACCCACTATGTTGAGACACACCAGACACTCCAACCCACTATGTTGAGACACACCAGACACTCCAACCCAAACTACTATGTTGAGACACACCAGACACTCCAACCCAAACGACTATGTTGAGACACACCAGACACTCCAACCCACTATGTTGAGACACACCAGACACTCCAACCCACTATGTTGAGACACACCAGACACTCCAACCCAAACTACTATGTTGAGACACACCAGACACTCCAACCCAAACTACTATGTTGAGACACACCAGACACTCCAACCCACTATGTTGAGACACACCAGACACTCCAACCCAAACTACTATGTTGAGACACACCAGACACTCCAACCCACTATGTTGAGACACACCAGACACTCCAACCCACTATGTTGAGACACACCAGACACTCCAACCCACTATGTTGAGACACACCAGACACTCCAACCCAAACTACTATGTTGAGACACACCAGACACTCCAACCCAAACTACTATGTTGAGACACACCAGACACTCCAACCCACTATGTTGAGACACACCGGACACTCCAACCCACTATGTTGAGACACACCAGACACTCCAACCCAAACTACTATGTTGAGACACACCGGACACTCCAACCGAAACTACTATGTTGAGACACACCAGACACTCCAACCCAAACTACTATGTTGAGACACACCAGACACTCCAACCCAAACGACTATGTTGAGACACACCAGACACTCCAACCCACTATGTTGAGACACACCAGACACTCCAACCCAAACTACTATGTTGAGACACACCAGACACTCCAACCCAAACTACTATGTTGAGACACACCAGACACTCCAACCCACTATGTTGAGACACACCAGACACTCCAACCCAAACTACTATGTTGAGACACACCAGACACTCCAACCCAAACTACTATGTTGAGACACACCAGACACTCCAACCCAACCCACTATGTTGAGACACACCAGACACTCCAACCCAAACGACTATGTTGAGACACACCAGACACTCCAACCCACTATGTTGAGACACACCAGACACTCCAACCCACTATGTTGAGACACACCAGACACTCCAACCCAAACTACTATGTTGAGACACACCAGACACTCCAACCCAAACGACTATGTTGAGACACACCAGACACTCCAACCCAACCCACTATGTTGAGACACACCAGACACTCCAACCCAACCTACTATGTTGAGACACACCAGACACTCCAACCCACTATGTTGAGACACACCAGACACTCCAACCCACTATGTTGAGACACACCAGACACTCCAACCCAAACGACTATGTTGAGACACACCAGACACTCCAACCCACTATGTTGAGACACACCAGACACTCCAACCCACTATGTTGAGACACACCAGACACTCCAACCCAAACTACTATGTTGAGACACACCAGACACTCCAACCCAAACGACTATGTTGAGACACACCAGACACTCCAACCCAAACGACTATGTTGAGACACACCAGACACTCCAACCCAAACTACTATGTTGAGAAACACCAGACACTCCAACCCACTATGTTGAGACACACCAGACACTCCAACCCACTATGTTGAGACACACCAGACACTCCAACCCAAACGACTATGTTGAGACACACCAGACACTCCAACCCAAACGACTATGTTGAGAAACACCAGACACTCCAACCCACTATGTTGAGACACACCAGACACTCCAACCCAAACTACTATGTTGAGACACACCAGACACTCCAACCCAACCCACTATGTTGAGACACACCAGACACTCCAACCCAAACTACTATGTTGAGACACACCAGACACTCCAACCCAACCCACTATGTTGAGACACACCAGACACTCCAACCCAACCCACTATGTTGAGACACACCAGACACTCCAACCCACTATGTTGAGACACACCAGACACTCCAACCCAAACGACTATGTTGAGAAACACCAGACACTCCAACCCAAACTACTACATCGCCATCGCAAAGTATTCAGACTCCTTGACTTTTTCCACATTTTGTTACATTACAGCCTTATTCTAAAATTGATTCAATTGTTATACAATCTACACACAATAGCCCATAATGACAAAGCAAAAACAGGTTTTATGAAATTTTATATGAAAAAAACTGAAATATCATATTTACATAAGTAAGACCCTTTACTCAGTACTTTGTTGAAGCACCTTTGGCAGCGATTACAGGTTTGAATCTTCTTGGGTATTACGCTACAAGCTTGGCACACCTGTATTTGGGGAGTTTCTCCTATTCTTCTCTGCAGATCCTCTCAAGCTCTGTCAGGTTGGACGGGGAGCATTGCTGCACAGCTATTTTCAGGTCTCTCCAGAGATGTTCGATCGGGTTCATGTCCAGGCAATGGCTGGGCCACTCAAGGACATTCAGAGACATGTCCAGAAGCCATTCCGGCATTGTCTTGGTTGTGGGCTTCAGGTTGTTGTCCTGTTGGAAGGTGAACCTTTGCCCCAGTCTGAGGTCCTGAGCACTCTAGAGCAGATCAAGGATCTCTCTCTACTTTGCTGCATTCATCTTTACCTCGATCCTGACTAGTCTCCCAGTCCCTGCCACTGAAAAGCATCCCCACAGCATGATGCTGCCACCACCATGCTTCACCGTAGGGATGGTGACAGGTTTCTTCCAGACGTGACGCTTGGCTTTCAGGCCAAGAGTTCAATCTTGGTTTCATCAGACCAGAAAATCTTGTTTCTCATGGTCAGAGTCCTTTATGTGCCTTTTGGTAAACTCCAAGTGGGCTGTCATGTGCCTTTTACTGAGGAGTGGCTTCCGTCTGGCACTCTACTATAAAAGCCTGATTGGTGGACTGCTGTAGAGATGGTTGTCCTTCTGGAAGGTTCTCACATTTCCACAGAGGAACTCTGGAGCTCTGTCAGAGTGACCATTGGGTTCTTGGTCACCTCCCTGACCAAGGCCCTTCTCCCCTGATTGCTCAGTTTGGCCGGGCGACCAGCTCGAGCAAGAGTCTTTGTGGTTCCAAACTTCTGCTATTTAAGAATGATGGAGGTCACTGTGTTCTTGGGGACCTTCAATGCTGAATACATTTTTTAGGTACACTTCCCCAGATCTGTGCCTCGACACAATCCTGTCTCGGCGCTCTACGGACAATTCCTTCAACCTCATGGCTTGGTTTTTGCTCTGACATGCACTGTCAACTGTGGGACCTTATATAGACAGGTGTGTGGCTTTCCAAATCATGTACAATCAATTGAATTTACCACAGGTGGACTCCAACCAAGTTGTAGAAACATCTCAAGGATGATCAATGGAAACAGGATGCACCTGAGCTCAACTTGAAGTCTCATAGCAAAGGGTCTGAATACTTATGTAAATAAGGTATTTTATTTATTATTATTATTTATACAACTGCAAAACATTCTAAAAACCTGTTTTCACTTTGTCATTATTGGGTATTGTGTGTAGATTGCTGAAGAAACAAATATATTTGATCATTTTTAGAATAAGGCTGTAACGTAACAAAATGTGGAACAAGTCAAGGGGTCTGAATACTTTCCAAAATGCCCTGTATGTTGAGAAACACCAGACACTCCAACCCAAACCAGACAGAGAAAAACAACAAAGGTATTTTAGTTGCCAGAATGTCTTGGCTTTTCAGCTTTTAACCAGCCTAACTTCTTACTTAAACATGTAGTGTGAGTTTAATAGAACGACGAGACCAGGGTCCATTGACCTAGCAGTTGTTTAATCATTAGCTGTCAGTCTGTAGACTTTGCACAGAGCAAAGGTACATCTCTGTGACTCAGCAGGAGGACATAGGCAGAATCATTTAAGGTATAGGCTACACTTGTCAAAATATACAGTTGAAGTCGGAAGTTTACGTACACTTAGGTTGGAGTCATTAAAACACGTTTTTCAACCACTCCACTATAGTTTTGGCAAGTCGGTTAGGACATCTACTTTGTGCATGACACAAGTAATTGTTCACATATAATTCACTGTGTCACAATTCCAGTGGGTCAGAAGTTTACATACACTAAGTTGACTGTGCTTTCAAACAGCTTGGAAAATTCCTGAAAATGATGTAATGGATTTAGAAGCTTCTGATAGGCTAATTCACATAATCAAAGAAATCAGACAAAACCTCAGCAAAAAAATTGTAGACCTGCACAAGGCTGGTTCATCCTTGTGAGCAATTTCCAAACGCCTGAAGGTACCACGTTCATCTGTACAAACAATAGTACGCAAGTATAAACACCATGGGACAATGCAGCCGTCATACCACTCAGGAAGGAGACTAGAGATGAATGTACTTTGGTGTGAAAAATGCAAATCAATTCCAGAACAACAGCAAAGGACCTTGTGAAGATGCTGGAGGAAACAGGTACAAAAGTATCTATATCCACAGTAAAACGAGTCCTATATCGACATAACCTGAAAGGCCGCTCAGCAAGGAAGAAGCCACTGCTCCAAAACCACCATAAAAAAATATTGTACTTTTTTGAGAAATGTCCTCTTGTTTGATGAAACAAAAATAGAACTGTTTGGCCATAATGACCATCGTTATGTTTCGAGGAAAAAGGGGGAGGCTTGCAAGCCGAAGAACACCATCCCAACCGTGAAGCACGGGGGTGGCAGCATCATGTTGTCGGGGTGCTTTGCTGCAGGAGGGACTGGTGCACTTCACAAAATAGGAGACATCATGAGGCAGGAAAATGATGTGGATATATTGAAGCAACATCTCAAGACGTCAGTCAGGAAGTTAAAACTTGGTCGCAAATGGGTCTTCCAAATGAACAATGACCCCAAGCATACTTCCAAAGTTGTGGTAAAATGGCTTAAAGACAACAAAGTCAAGGTATTGGAGTGGCCATCACAAAGCCCTGACCTCAATCCTATTGAAAGTTTGTGGGCAGAACTGAAAAAGCATGTGCGAGCAAATCATTCTCTCTACTAATATTCTGACATTTCACATTCTTTTAATAAAGTGGTGATCCTAACTGACATAAAACAGGGAATTTTTACAAGGATTAAATGTCAAGAATTGTGAAAAACTGAGTTTAAATGTATTTGGCTAAGGTGTATGTAAACATCCGACTTCAACTGTATGTCAGAATATCAGAATATCATGCATTATGTCAACTCATATGAAGCATTATGTCAGCTCATACCATGCATTATGTCAGCTCATACCATGCATTATGTCAGCTCATGCCATACATTATGTCAGCTCATACCATGCATTATGTCAACTCATACCATGCATTATGTCAGCTCATACCATGCATTATGTCAGCTCATACCATGCATTATGTCAGCTCATACCATGCATTATGTCAGGTCATATCATGCATTATGTCAGCTCATACCATGCATTATGTCAGCTCATACCATGCATTATGTCAGCTCACATCATGCATTATGTCAGCTCATACCATGCATTATGTCAGCTCACATCATGCATTATGTCAGGTCATACCATGCATTATGTCAGCTCACATCATGCATTATGTCAACTCATATGAACCATTATGTCAGCTCATACCATGCATTATGTCAGCTCATACCATGCATTATGTCAGCTCATACCATGCATTATGTCAGCTCATACCATGCATTATGTCAGCTCATGCCATACATTATGTCAGCTCATGCCATACATTATGTCAGCTCACATCATGCATTATGTCAGCTCATACCATGCATTATGTCAGCTCACATCATGCATTATGTCAGGTCATACCGTGCATTATGTCAGCTCACATCATGCATTATGTCAACTCATATGAAGCATTATGTCAGCTCATACCATGCATTATGTCAGCTCACATCATGCATTATGTCAACTCATATGAAGCATTATGTCAGCTAATACCATACATTATGTCAGCTCATATCATGCATTATGTCAGCTCATACCATGCATTATGTCAGCTCATACCATGCATTATGTCAGCTCATACCATGCATTATGTCAGCTCATACCATGCATTATGTCAGCTCACATCATCCATTATGTCAGCTCATACCATGCATTATGTCAGCTCACATCATGCATTATGTCAGGTCATACCATGCATTATGTCAGCTCACATCATGCATTATGTCAACTCATATGAACCATTATGTCAGCTCATACCATGCATTATGTCAGCTCATACCATGCATTATGTCAGCTCATACCATGCATTATGTCAGCTCATACCATGCATTATGTCAGCTCACATCATGCATTATGTCAGCTCATATCATACATTATGTCAGCTAATACCATGCATTATGTCAGCTAATACCATACATTATGTCAGCTCATATGAAGCATTATGTCAGCTTATACCATGCATTATGTCAGCTAATACCATGCATTATGTCAGCTAATACCATACATTATGTCAGCTCATATGAAGCATTATGTCAGCTTATACCATGCATTATGTCAGCTCATACCATGCATTATGTCAGCTCATACCATGCATTATGTCAGCTCACATCATGCATTATGTCAGCTCATACCATACATTATGTCAGCTAATACCATGCATTATGTCAGCTAATACCATACATTATGTCAGCTCATATGAAGCATTATGTCAACTCATACCATGCATTATGTCAGCTAATACCATGCATTATGTCAGCTAATACCATACATTATGTCAGCTCATATGAAGCATTATGTCAGCTCATACCATGCATTATGTCAGCTCATACCATGCATTATGCCAGCTAATACCATACATTATGTCAGCTCATATGAAGCATTATGTCAGCTCATGCCATACATTATGTCAGGTCATACCATGCATTATGTCAGCTCATGCCATGCATTATGTCAGCTAATACCATACATTATGTCAGGTCATACCATGCATTATGTCAGCTAATACCATACATTATGTCAGCTCATATGAAGCATTATGTCAGCTCATACCATGCATTATGTCAGCTAATACCATGCATTATGTCAGCTAATACCATACATTATGTCAGCTCATATGAAGCATTATGTCAGCTTATACCATGCATTATGTCAGCTCATACCATACATTATGTCAGCTCATATGAAGCATTATGTCAGCTCATACCGTGCATTATGTCAGGTCATATCATGCTACTCTGTCTTCTACTTTCTCCAGTCTGTATGGGGTTGCCTATAGGCCTACAGTATTTAGTGTGTCAAATCACACAACGTGATAGGCTACATATTGTAGGTACATGATAGATATATTGTATCGTAATAACATTACTACTACACATAACTATACGCCCAATGCACAGCTAAGGGATAAATGAAGAGTTAATGTCCGCATCAACAAAATGCAAAACGACAGACATATAACTGTAATTCATCTGAGGACGACCATTCGGATCGTGCGTCGCTTCTAACCCCACCTCATCCGTTCCGCTGTCGGGCACTTTGCAGTAGACCTCCCCGGTGGAAGGGTCGTAGGAGTCGATGTGTCGGGAGCACGGGACGAACTTTCCTCCGATGTAGTTCTCAAGAACGAGGTGTTTTCGGTGGTCAGCGGTCTTCGACATGGCTCGGCTGGCAAATAATGTTATTATTAAAAAAAAACTATACTGTTCAAATAATGGCGAGTTGAGGTAGAGACCAGTGTGAGAAAATATACATCACCTGTGGAGACACTCGGCTCGCAGCTACAGATGTTCTCACTTCTAACGGGACCCTGGAGTCCCTCCCACTTTACTACCGGTGTAGCTAGCGTCCCAAAATACAGCCTATTACTTAATGCACTACTTTAGAACAGAGCTCATAGGGCTCTGGTCAAAAATAGGGAACCTTAAAGGGAAAAGGGAGGCCTTTAGGAAGCGTTGTTGTCAGTGTTTACATTGCGGGTCATATGGTCCAAAGGTACAGTAGTTATTGCCATAGACCAATAGAAACTTCTAAAATCGTTATTGACGGGACGAGGCACCAATCGTTGTGGAGTGGAGGCGGGACGTTGATAGTATACGATGTTCAATAACTTACATAGCATACATAAAATAAACTAGATCCACTTTTCTAGATCCCCGACAATACAGCCCCACAGTGGAAGTGTCATAATACCCATAAAACCTAACAGTCAAATAGGGAAATGATTCCAGTAATTTTTCCACCATTCATTTTTCTCATAGGGGCCCTAAAATTGACAAAGACTCCAGCCACCCTAGTCATAGACAGGTCTCTCTGCTACCAGAGCGCCAAGTCTAGGTCCAAAAGGCTTCTTAACAGCTTCTACCCGCAAGCCATACGACTCCTGAACAGCTAATCAAAATGGCTACCCCCGCCCCCCCCCCCCATATCTTTTACAGTGCTGCTACTCTCTGTTTATTATCTATGCATAGTCACTTTAACTCTACCTACATGTACACTCGCGTTCAAAAGTTTGGGGTCACCTAGACATGTCCTTATTTTTGAAAGAAAAGCACATTTTTTGTCCATTAAAATAACATAAAATTGGTCAGAAATACAGTGTAGACATTGTTAATGTTGGAAATGACTATTGTAGCTGGAAACGGCAGATTTTTTAATGGAATATCTACATCGGTGTACAGAGGCCCATTATCAGCAACCATCACTCCTGTGTTCCAATGGCACGTTGTGTTAGCTAATCCAAGTTTATAATTTTAAAAGGCTAATTGATCATTAGAAAACCCTTTTGCAATTATGTTAGCACAGCTGAAAACTGTTGATCTGTTTAAAGAAGCAATGAAACTGGCCTTCTTTAGACAAGTTGAGTATCTGGAGCATCAGCATTTGTGGGT
The DNA here is from genome assembly GCF_016432855.1 of Salvelinus namaycush. Classification (NCBI taxonomy): domain Eukaryota; kingdom Metazoa; phylum Chordata; class Actinopteri; order Salmoniformes; family Salmonidae; genus Salvelinus; species Salvelinus namaycush. The sequence continues at coordinate 17,853 of NW_024059514.1, read as the reverse complement.
TCGATTACAGGCTCAAAATGGACAGAAACAAAGACCTTTCTTCCGAAACTCGTCAGTCTATTCTTGTTCTGAGAAATGTAGGCTATTCCATGAGAGAAATCGCCAAGAAACTGAAGTACTCTTATAATGCTGTGTATAACTCCCTTCACAGAACAGCACAAACTGGCTCTAACCAGAATAGAAAGAGGAGTTGGAGGCCCCGGTGCACAACTGAGCAAGAGGACAAGTACATTAGAGTGTCTAGTTTGAGAAACAGATGCCTTACAAGTCCTCAACTGGCAGCGTCATTAAATAGTACCCGCAAAACACCAGTCTCAATGTCAACAGTGAAGAGGCGACTCCGGGATGCTGGCCTTCTAGGCAGAGTTCCTCTGTCCAGTGTCTGTGTTCTTTTGCCCATCTTAATCTTAGTTTTATTGGGCAGTCTGAGATTGAGCAAAGCCCTGTGTGATAGGGGACCTTTATGTTGAATAGCAGAAATCTGGCCCTGAAGCGGGAACACAATCTGATTGGCTCCTTGATATCACAGAACACACAACCCACACTAGAGGAGACTCATTAACATTACAGTACAGGGTTAATACAGACAGACTGGAGGAGACTCATTAACATTACAGTACAGGGTTAATACAGACACTAGAGGAGACTCATTAAAACCTCTTGGCAATAGGGGGTGCTATTTGCACTTTGTAATAAATTCGTTCCCAAATTAAACTGCCTCGTACTCAATTCTTGCTCGTACAATATGCATATTATTATTACTATTATTACTGGATAGAAAACACTCTCTAGTTTCTAAAACCGTTTGAATTATTTCTCTGAGTGAAACAGAACTCATTCTGCAGCACATTTCCTGTCAGGGAGTGAGATTTCAGAAATCGAGGTCCCTGTTCTGAGGTCAGTTTATAAGTCCCCATGTAAGCCATCGGGCTACATGCACTGCATACGCCTTCCTCTAGATGTCAGTAAGCGGGGAGAATTTGAATGGAGTGGATTGCGCAATCTGGGGCCCTATATAAGACCGTGGAGCGGAAGTACCGTTCTTTTCAACGGTGCGCCTGGCGCATCAGGGACATCACAATGGCCTCCTGCAAAGCTTTCGTTTTAGCAGTTCTGTATCTCCGGTCATGTTTTTATTCGTTATAGTTGTTAAAGACATCATAAGGTAGTTAATTTAAACCGATTTATAGCAGTTTATATCAGTTTATTGCGATTTTCCTGGATTTCTTTGTGATGCGCTTTCACGAGTTGGACACCTCTCCAGTGGGTGGCTAACGTTAGCGGCTATTTCGACAGGACAAGAGGACATCTTTCAACCAAAAGACGATTGTTCTGGAGAAAGGACACCTTGCCCAAGATTCTGATGGAAGCTGAGCTAATAGTAAGCAGTCTTTATGCTGTTAATTCGTACTTATGTTGACAAATGTCAAATAATAATTCCGCCATGAATTATGGTGCGGTCTCGCTTTAGCGCACGCTGTATTGCGCAGTAACGTTAATTTTAAAAATCTAACACAGCGATTGCATTAAGAACTAATTTATCTTTCATTTGCTGTCCAATCTGTATTTTTTAGTCAAGTTTATGAATAGTTTTCGATTAGATTAGGTGCCTCTCCAAGATGGCGCCGGACAGATTGCTTGAAGTTTTGGCCACTAATCACATTGTATAACCACGATTTGTGCCGCTAAATATGCACATTTTCGAACAAACTCTATATGCATTGTGTAATATGATGTTATAGGACTGTCATCTGAAGAATTCTGAGAGGGGTTAGTGAAAAAATTAATATATTTTGGTGGTTTATACGTTATCGCTATTTTTAGCTTGAATCAATGCTGTTGTGATGTTTGCTATTGTGGTAAGCTAATATAACGCTATATTGTGTTTTCGCTGTAAAACACTTAGAAAATCTGAAATATTGTCTGGATTCACAAGATCTGTGTCTTTCATTTGCTGTACGCTGTGTATTTTTAAGAAATGTTTTATGATGAGTAATTAGGTAATACACGTTGCTCTCTGTAGTTATTCTAGTCGCTTTGGTGAGAGTTGTGATGGTGGCTGCAATGGTAAACTATGATTTATACCTGAAATATGCACATTTTTCTAACAAAACATATGCTATACAATAAATATGTTATCAGACTGTCATCTGATGAAGTTGTTTCTTGGTTAGTGGCTATTTATATCTTTATTTGGTCGAATTTGTGATAGCTACTGATGGAGTAAAAAACTGGTGGAGTAAAAAAAGTGGTGTCTTTTGCTAACGTGGTTAGCTAATAGATTTACATATTGTGTCTTCCCTGTAAAACATTTTAAAAATCAGAAATGATGGCTGGATTCACAAGATGTGTATCTTTCATCTGGTGTCTTGGACTTGTGATTTAATGATATTTAGATGCTAGTATTTACTTGTGATGCTATGCTAGGCTATGCTAGTCAGCTTTTTTACTGATGGGGGTGCTCCCGGATCCGGGTTTGGGAGGAATTAGAGGTTAACACTACAGTACAGGGTTAATACAGACACTAGAGGAGACTCATTAACACTATAGTACAGGGTTAATACAGACAGACTGGAGGAGACTCATTAACACTACAGTACAGGGTTAATACAGACACTGGAGGAACTCATTAACACTACAGTACAGGGTTAATACAGACACTAGAGGACACTCATTAACACTACAGTACAGGGTTAATACAGACAGACTGGAGGAGACTCATTAACACTACAGTACAGGGTTAATACAGACAGACTGGAGGAGACTCATTAACACTACAGTACAGGGTTAATACAGACACTGGAGGAGGCTCATTAACATTACAGTACAGGGTTAATACAGACACTAGAGGAGACTCATTAACATTTGTCACGGCTCCTCCTCTGCATTGCAGGGGCGGTTCCTCCTGCAGGCAGAGGAGGGTCGTTAGTGATTGGAGCCACCTGGGCTCAGGGTATTTAAGCTGCTTCACTAATTACTTCTCTCTCTCTCTCTGCTCCTCCAGGTATGATCTTGTTTTGTTTGTTCCTTTGTAGTTGTGCATAGTTTTCACTCAGTCATGTTTACACACACATATTCACACATCCCTGCACTTTACATACACCTTACATTATGATACTTCCACACCTCATTCCTTTTTCTTAGTTTAAAGTTAATAGTTTTGTTTATAATAAAGAACACTTTTAATTGGCCTATACCTGTTGTTCGTGTCCCCTCATTTTTGTCACGGGCTATGAGCCGGCTTGTGACAAGTGGGGGCTCGTCCGGAATAGTAGTTAACTTGGGTTAGTTTAGTTCAGATTGCCAAAAAAAAAATAGTTTGAGGGGATGTTTTGGTTAGGCCAATTCTGTTGAGAGCGTTGAGAGCCATGTGTTCTTTTGGTTCAGTTAGCTTGGTAGCTAAGCAATTCACACTGTGTTTTTCTAGGTTTTGTTCAGGTGGGAGTCCTCTCCTGTTCAGGCATATCAGCGAGTGTCAATAGGAGGCTTGTGGTGTTTTTGTTTTAGGTGGCAGTGAACGTGGGTAGAGCATCCCTTTCCCTTTTCCCCTACATCGGCTCGGGAGCACCTCCGTGGTTATGGGGGGGGGGCGCCAGTTTCTGGTTGTCTTTTCCCCTACATCGGCTCGGGAGCACCTCCGTGGTTATAGGGGGGTAGCCAGTTTCTGGTTGTCTTTTACCACTCCACTGGTTTTGTGTGCATAAAACCCCACCACATGTGACTGCACGAAGACCAGGGCCAGTTAGTTAGTTGTTTTTGGAGGATAGTGGGGTGTGGCTCCTGTCCTTGAACCCAGACTGACAGCAGGTGAGTTGTGTGTTTTTTTGAGCATTTGTAATAGTTGTATTGGTTGAGGAAAATGTCTTCCATTTTGAGTAGTTTTGTTCAAGCTCCTTCCGAGGTAGCCTTAGAGTTGTGTACTAAGGAGCAGTTAATTGAAATTGCTGAACATTATCAGATTGAGATTGTTGATAAAAAAATTAAAGAGACTGTTAACTAGATTAAAGCAGGGTCTTAGGGAAATGGGTGTTTTTGGCAGTCAGTCTGCTAGTAGTGAGGGTGTAAGTTTTCAGTCTAGCCCTTCATTAACTTTTGATCAGCAGAGAGAGCTGTTGCAAATGCAGTTAGAGATAGAGCGATTGAGAAATGCAAATAGACAGGAAGGACTACCACAGTTTGATGTTTCACAGAATCTTCGTTTGTTGCCTAAATTTGATGAGTCAGATCCAGACACATACTTTGCTTTATTTGAGCGTATTGCGGAAGCTAGAGCTTGGTCAGATTTGGACATGACTATGTTGTTGCAATGTGTACTTACAGGTAAAGCACATGAGGCTTTTGCAGCACTGAGTGTAGCTGACAGTAACGTTTTTGCTAAAGTTAAATCAGCAGTTCTGAAGGTCTACGAGCTTGTGCCAGAGGCATATCGTCAACGTTTTCGTTACAGGAAAAAGTTAGATTCACAAACCTATTCTGAGTTTGTTCGTGATTTGACTTCTGCATTTAATCGTCGGTGTACAGCTTCTGAAGTTAGTACTTTTGAGGGTCTGTCTAATTTGATTGTTAGAACAGTTCAAAAATTCTGTGTCTGACCAGGTTGCTACATGCATGAATGAACGTAAAGTTAAGTCTCCAAGTGATGCAGCAATCCTTGCAGATGAGTACAGGCTAACACATAAAAGCCATTTTGAGTCAAACAGTGACATGTACCATAAAAATAACTTTACACCTAGGAATAGTAGGTCACCTTATTTTGGAGCTTCTTTTCCAAAGGCCTCAGCAGAAGTTTGGGTCTGGAGGACTTAAAGCACAGGTTAATGCTAATACCTGTCGCTACTGTTAAGTTGAAGGACATTGGAAGAAAGATTGTCCTCTGCTTAAATCAAAACAGTCAGGTCAAGTTAAACCTGCTATGATGGCAGCTCCTGTTACAGCCTCTGACCACCAGGGTGAGCTGTTTCAGCCACTAGTTGAGTTTGATTCTCAGTCTTCCCACTGATTTTTCAGCCTTTATTTCAGATGGTGTAGTGTCCCTGGTAGATGGCAACCAAAATGTTTCAATCAAGATCTTAAGAGACACTGGAGCTTTAGAGTCTTTTATTCTGGAATCTGTTTTGCCGTTCTCTAAAGAGTCTGATACTGGCCGTTGTGGTATGGGTTTAGTTCCATTCTCTTGTCCTTTACATGAAGTTACCCTAAAATGTGGTCTAGTAGAGGGTGATGTAGATGTTGGGGTTAGACCCCAGTTACCAGTAGAGGGAGTCCACATGATTTTGGGGAATGACTTGGCAGGTAGTAAGGTGTGGGCAGATGGCAAACTAAACATCTGTAAGAAGCAACCTTCAGTGTCCCCTGCAAGGGAATCTCCGGATCAAAACTGTGTCTCCTGAGGTATTTCCAGTTTGTGCGGTTACCCGCGCAGCCTCTCGCGAGGAGATTGAGAGTAAGCCAGAAAGTCTTGAGTTGCCAGTCAAACTCCAGACAGAACAGTTGACTAGTTCTAGAGATTCATTGATGGCTGAGCAAAAGGCCGATACTACTTTGGCTGATCTGTTTGATAAAGTGGTTCCTGATTCAGTGGTGCGGAATAGTGCTCAGTGTTATTTTCTTCTTGATGGGCTGTTGGTCAGGAAATGGGTTCCACACTATGATCAGGGTCTAGGAGAACCAGTCTTTCAAATAGTTGTACCTACTACCTTGCGAAATAAAGTGTTGCAAACTTCACATGGTGATGTGGCAGGTCATATGGGTGTTCGTAAAACGTATGATCGCATACTTCGTTATTTTTTCTGGCCACGTTTAAAGCGGGATGTATCTCAGTTTATTAAAACTTGTGATACGTGTCAGCGCACAAGCAAACCAAATCAGGTTGTAAAGCCTGCACCGTTGTATCCAATACCAGCCGTAGGGCAACCTTTTGAGCATCTTATTATCGATTGTGTTGGGCCATTACCAAGGTCCAAGTCAGGTCATAGCTACTTATTAACTGTTATGTGTCAAGCAACCAGATATCCGGCAGCTTTTTCCTTGCGTACCATAACTTCAAAATCAGTAGTTAAAGCGTTAACTCAATTTATTTCAACATTTGGGATTCCAAAAACCATCCAGTCAGATCAGGGGTCTAACTTTACCTCCCATTTATTTGCTCAGGTTCTCAAACAGCTTAAAGTCAAACACAACAAGTCTACTGCGTTCCATGCCCAGAGCCAGGGAGCTTTGGAACGTTTTCATCAAACTTTAAAATCCTTGCTTCGTGCATACTGTACAGAACTGTCTGCAGATTGGGAGGAGGGGTTACCTTGGCTGTTACTAGCTGCTCGTGAAGTAGTGCAGGAAAGCACAGGGTTTAGCCCAAATGACTTAGTGTTTGGTCATAAGGTGCGTGGGCCTTTAGCAGTGTTGCAGGATGGTTGTTTGCCTGAGGAACCACCTCGGAACCTTATTGACTACGTAAATGGTTTTAGGTTGAAGTTGTATAGGGCTGGTGAACTAGCGAAAGAAAAACTAAAATGTTTTCAACGGAAAATGAAACTGAAATATGACGGACAGGCTGAGCTGCGTGAGTTTAGTCCCGGTGATCGTGTACTTGCTCTTCTGCCTCTTGTAAGTTCACCTTTTCAGGCAAAATACTGTGGTCCTTTCACTGTGTTGCGTAAAGTGTCAGATTTGAACTATCTTATTGAAACCCCTAGTCATAGGAAGTCCTCTAAATTATGCCATGTGAACTTGCTAAAATCTTATCACTCCCGTGATCTAAGCAAAGTTGAAGGCACTCCAGCGGTGAGGTCAGCGTTGACTGCTGCTCCAGTCACTGCATCTTGTGGCTTTAATTTGGTGGAGGGGGAGAAGAGGAGGAAGTTAACGTTTCGGATGAGGTCTTACAAGGTCGGTGGAAAAACTCCCAGACTTTGCAAAACCTTGGGGTTTTGGTAGATCATTTAGACTCTGAGAAACGTGATGAATTGGTAGCTCTTATTAGAAACTACCCTGTTTTGTTTTCTGACACTCCATCACAAACCCACTTAATTGAGCATGATATAGACATCGGAGATGCTAAGCCTATCAAACAGAGATTTTATCGTGTATCTGAGGAGAAGAGATTGAAACTGGAAACAGAGATGCAGTATATGTTGGACAATGGTATTGCGGAGCCATGTTGTTCAAATTGGGCTTCACCCTGTCTTTTGGTCAAAAAGTCTGATTCCACTTTCAGACCTTGCACTGATTATAGAAAAGTTAACAATGTTACTAAAGCAGACCTTTACCCTCTTCCTAGGATGGAGGACTGTATTGATCAAGTTGGGTCAGCAAAGTATGTTAGCAAATTTGATCTTTTAAAGGGATATTGGCAAGTACCCCTTACCAAAAGAGCTTGTGAGATTGCTGCCTTTATAACTCCATCTGGTTTGTTCTCTTATAAAGTGATGCCTTTCGGCTTGCGGAATGCTCCAGCCACCTTCCAGAGGCTAATGAATCGGGTGGTCTCAGGTCTGGAAGGGTGTGCCGTGTATTTGGACGACGTGGTCGTCTACTCAGACTCTTGGGAGGAGCATGTTCGGAGAGTGCAAGCCCTGTTCGAAAGACTGGTGTGGGCCAGGTTAACTATTAATTTGGCAAAATGTGAGTTTGCCAAAGCCACAGTCACATACCTAGGCAAGGTTGTTGGTCAGGGATTTGTCTGTCCCGTGGAAGCCAAGGTTCAGGCTGTGAAGCAGTTCCCACAGCCCTCCACAAAGAAAGAACTGATGCGCTTCCTGGGAATGGCGGGGTACTACCGTGCTTTCTGTAAACTTTTCGGTAGTAGTGTCCCCTCTGACCAATCTGTTGAAGGCCAAGGCTGAATTTATCTGGTCCACCCAGTGTCAAGAGGCATTTGATGCAGTTAAGGCTCTTTTGTGTTTGGCACCTGTGTTGGCAGCACCAAATTTTGGGAAACCTTTCAAATTGCAGGTAGACGCCAGTCAAATCGGTGCTGGGGCTGTGCTTCTCCAGGAGAATGATGACAAGGTTGAGTGTCCAGTCAGTTTCTTCTCCTGGAAATTTAATAAGTATCAGAAACTATTCTGTAATTGAAAAGGAGGCTTTTAGGTCTCATTTTGGGCTTTGCAGCACTTCGAGGTCTATGTTGGTTCTGGTTTGACCCCTTTAACTGGGTTCACTGACCACAACCCACTTGTTCTTCTGAGGTCCCTGCTAAACCCCAACCAGCGCCTGATGCGTTGGGCTTTGTTCTTGCAACCTTTCAACCTTGATATTAGACACATTAGTGGTAAGGATAATATCATTGCTGATGCTCTGTCCCGTGCTCCTTTAACCTAGTTTGTATCTTTTCTCTGTTGACCCCTACGGGCTGTCTGAGCCTCGTTCCTCTTAAATTGCTCCCCAGGTACAAGGGCTGCCGAGTTTGAGGGGCGAACAGTCAGCTGGGGGACACGGGGCTACTGCTAGGAGCCGGGATTGGTATCCTTTTGTTTTTTGGGGAAATCTGGATTGTTTTGAATATGTTGGAGGAAGTTGGGTTGAGGGTGGGACCCTGATTTTAAGGAGGGGGGTGTCACGGCTCCTCCTCTGCATTGCAGGGGTGGTTCCTCCTGCAGGCAGAGGAGGGTCGTTAGTGATTGGAGCCACCTGGGCTCAGGGTATTTAAACTTGCTTCACTAATCACCTCTCTCTCTCTCTGCTCCTCCAGGTATGATCCTGTTTTGTTTGTTCCTTTGCATAGTTTTCACTCAGTCATGTTCACACACACATTCACGCATCCATGCACTTTACATACACCTTACATTATGATACTTCCACACCTCATTCCTTTTTCGTAGTTTTAAGTTAATAGTTTTGTTTATAATAAAGAACACTTTTAATTGGCCTATACCTGTTGTTCGTGTCCCCTAATTTTTGTCACAGGCTATGAGCCGGCTTGTGACACATTACAGTACAGGGTTAATACAGATACTGGAGGAGACTCTAACACTACAGTACAGGGTTAATACAGACACACTAGAGGAGACTCATTAACACTACAGTACAGGGTCAATACAGACACTAGAGGAGACTCATTAACATTACAGTACAGGGTTAATACAGACACACTAGAGGAGACTCATTAACAGTACAGGGTTAATACAGACAGACTGGAGGAGACTCAACACTACAGTACAGGGTTGATACAGACACTAGAGACTCATTAACACTACAGTACAGGGTTAATACAGACAGACTAGAGGAGACTCATTAACACTACAGTACAGGGTTAATACAGACACACTAGAGGAGACTCATTAACACTACAGTACAGGGTTAATACAGACACTGGAGGAGACTCATTAACACTACAGTACAGGGTTAATACAGACACTGGAGGAGACTCATTAACACTACAGTACAGGGTTAATACAGACACTAGAGGAGACTCATTAACATTACAGTACAGGGTTAATACAGACACTGGAGGAGACTCATTAACACTACAGTACAGGGTTAATACAGACACTGGAGGAGACTCATTAACACTACAGGGCCCGCAACGAGGGTCCCCAGTCCGGGGCCCGCAACGAGAGTCCCAAGTCCGGGGTCGGCGATGAGGGTCCCCGCACCAGAGGCGCCACCAAAGTGGGGTGAGCCAGAGGTGGAGCGGGGTCCACGTCCCGCACCAGAGCCGCCACCGCGGATAGATGCCCACCCAGACCCTCCCCTAGAGGTTCAGATTTTGCGGCCGGAGTCCGCACCTTTGGAGGGGGGTACTGTCACGCCATGACCTTAGAGAGCCTTTTTTATGTCTCTTTTTGGTTTGGTCAGGGTGTGATTTGGGGTGGGCATTCTATGTCCTTTACTTCTATGATTTTGTGTTTCTATGTTTTGGCCGGGTATGGTTCTCAATCAGGGACAGCTGTCTATCGTTGTCTCTGATTGGGAACCATACTTAGGTAGCCCTTTTCCCTCTTTTCAGTGTGGGAAGTTAACTTTGTTAGAGGCTTCATAGCCCTGTTAAGCTTCACGGTCGTTTTGTATTGTTTATTGTTTTGTTGGCGACATTCAAATAAAAAGGAATATGTACGCTGACCACGCTGCACCTTGGTCCACTTCCAGCATCGGCCGTGACAATATGGGTGATTGTTAACGGGTCAATTGATGACTACAACCATCAAATTAGTAACACTAGTGTAAAGGATCATTCATGTTATTAACTGTGGTCTACATTCATGTTATAGACTGTGGTCTACATTCATGTTATTAACTGTGGTCTACATTCATGTTATTAACTGTGGTCTACATTCATGTTATTAACTGTGGTCTACATTCATGTTATTAACTGTGGTCTACATTCATGTTATAGACTGTGGTCTACATTCATGTTATAGACTGTGGTCTACATTCATGTTATAGACTGTGGTCTACATTCATGTTATAGACTGTGGTCTACATTCATGTTATTGACTGCGGTCTACATTCATGTTATTAACTGTGGTCTACATTCATGTTATAGACTGTAGTCTACATTCATGTTATAGACTGTGGTCCACATTCATGTTATAGACTGTGGTCTACATTCATGTTAACTGTGGTCTACATTCATGTTATTGACTGTGGTCTACATTCATGTTATAGACTGTGGTCTACATTCATGTTATAGACTGTGGTCTATATTCATGTTATTAACTGTTGTCTACATTCATGTTATTAACTGTGGTCTACATTCATGTTATTAACTGTGGTCTACATTCATGTTATAGACTGTGGTCTACATTCATGTTATAGACTGTGGTCTACATTCATGTTATTGACTGTGGTCTACATTCATGTTATAGACTGTGGTCTACATTCATGTTATTAACTGTGGTCTACATTCATGTTATTAACTGTGGTCTACATTCATGTTATAGACTGTGGTCTACATTCATGTTATAGACTGGTCTACATTCATGTTATTAACTGTGGTCTACATTCATGTTATTAACTGTAGTCTACATTCATGTTATTAACTGTGGTCTACATTCATGTTATAGACTGTGGTCTACATTCATGTTATTGACTGCGGTCTACATTCATGTTATAGACTGCGGTCTACATTCATGTTATAGACTGCGGTCTACATTCATGTTATAGACTGTGGTCTACATTCATGTTATTAACTGTGGTCTACATTCATGTTATTAACTGTGGTCTACATTCATGTTAACTGTGGTCTACATTCATGTTAACTGTGGTCTACATTCATGTTATAGACTGTGGTCTACATTCATGTTATAGACTGTGGTCTACATTCATGTTATAGACTGTGGTCTACATTCATGTTATAGACTGCGGTCTACATTCCTGTTATAGACTGTGGTCTACATTCATGTTATAGACTGACGTCCACATTCATGTTATAGACTGTGGTCTACATTCATGTTATTAACTGTGGTCTACATTCATGTTATTAACTGTGGTCTACATTCATGTTATTAACTGTGGTCTACATTCATGTTATTGACTGTGGTCTACATTCATGTTATTGACTGTGGTCTACATTCATGTTATTAACTGTGGTCTACATTCATGTTATTAACTGTGGTCTACATTCATGTTATTAACTGTGGTCTACATTCATGTTATTGACTGTGGTCTACATTCATGTTATAGACTGTGGTCTACATTCATGTTATTAACTGTGGTCTACATTCATGTTATAGACTGTGGTCTACATTCATGTTATTAACTGTGGTCTACATTCATGTTATTAACTGTGGTCTACATTCATGTTATTAACTGTGGTCCACATTCATGTTATAGACTGGTCTACATTCATGTTATTGACTGCGGTCTACATTCATGTTATAGACTGTGGTCTACATTCATGTTATTAACTGTGGTCTACATTCATGTTATAGACTGTGGTCTACATTCATGTTATAGACTGTGGTCTACATTCATGTTATTAACTGTGGTCTACATTCATGTTATTAACTGTGGTCTACATTCATGTTATTAACTGTGGTCTACATTCATGTTATTAACTGTGGTCTACATTCATGTTATTAACTGTGGTCTACATTCATGTTATTAACTGTGGTCTACATTCATGTTATTAACTCTGGTCTACATTCATGTTATAGACTCTGGTCTACATTCATGTTATAGACTCTGGTCTACATTCATGTTATAGACTGTGGTCTACATTCATGTTATAGACTGTGGTCTACATTCATGTTATAGACTGTGGTCTACATTCATGTTATAGACTGTGGTCTACATTCATGTTATAGACTGTGGTCTACATTCATGTTATAGACTGTGGTCTACATTCATGTTATTGACTGTGGTCTACATTCATGTTATTGACTGTGGTCTACATTCATGTTATTGACTGTGGTCTACATTCATGTTATAGACTGTGGTCTACATTCATGTTATAGACTGTGGTCTACATTCATGTTATTGACTGTGGTCTACATTCATGTTATTGACTGTGGTCTACATTCATGTTATAGACTGTGGTCTACATTCATGTTATAGACTGTGGTCTACATTCATGTTATAGACTGTGGTCTACATTCATGTTATTGACTGTGGTCTACATTCATGTTATAGACTGTGGTCCACATTCATGTTATTGACTGCGGTCTACATTCATGTTATTGACTGCGGTCTACATTCATGTTATTAACTGTGGTCTACATTCATGTTATTAACTGTGGTCTACATTCATGTTATTAACTGTGGTCTACATTCATGTTATTAACTGTGGTCTACATTCATGTTATTAACTGTGGTCTACATTCATGTTATTAACTGTGGTCTACATTCATGTTATTAACTGTGGTCTACATTCATGTTATTAACTGTGGTCTACATTCATGTTATTAACTGTGGTCTACATTCATGTTATAGACTGGTCTACATTCATGTTATAGACTGTGGTCTACATTCATGTTATAGACTGTGGTCTACATTCATGTTATAGACTGTGGTCTACATTCATGTTATAGACTGTGGTCTACATTCATGTTATAGACTGCGGTCTACATTCATGTTATAGACTTGTCTACATTCATGTTATTAACTGTGGTCTACATTCATGTTATTAACTGTGGTCTACATTCATGTTATAGACTGGTCTACATTCATGTTATTGACTGTGGTCTACATTCATGTTATTGACTGTGGTCTACATTCATGTTATTAACTGTGGTCTACATTCATGTTATTAACTGTGGTCTACATTCATGTTATTAACTGTGGTCTACATTCATGTTATTAACTGTGGTCTACATTCATGTTATTAACTGTGGTCTACATTCATGTTATTAACTGTGGTCTACATTCATGTTATTAACTGTGGTCTACATTCATGTTATAGACTGGTCTACATTCATGTTATTGACTGCGGTCTACATTCATGTTATTGACTGTGGTCTACATTCATGTTATTAACTGTGGTCTACATTCATGTTATTAACTGTGGTCTACATTCATGTTATTAACTGTGGTCTACATTCATGTTATTAACTGTGGTCTACATTCATGTTATAGACTGTGGTCTACATTCATGTTATAGACTGTGGTCTACATTCATGTTATAGACTGTGGTCTACATTCATGTTATAGACTGTGGTCTACATTCATGTTATAGACTGTGGTCTACATTCATGTTATTAACTGTGGTCTACATTCATGTTATTAACTGTGGTCTACATTCATGTTATTAACTGTGGTCTACATTCATGTTATTGACTGGTCTACATTCATGTTATAGACTGTGGTCTACATTCATGTTATTAACTGTGGTCTACATTCATGTTATTAACTGTGGTCTACATTCATGTTATAGACTGTGGTCTACATTCATGTTATTAACTGTGGTCTACATTCATGTTATTAACTGTGGTCTACATTCATGTTATTAACTGTGGTCTACATTCATGTTATTAACTGCGGTCTACATTCATGTTATTAACTGCGGTCCACATTCATGTTATTGACTGCGGTCTACATTCATGTTATTGACTGCGGTCTACATTCATGTTATTAACTGCGGTCTACATTCATGTTATAGACTGCGGTCTACATTCATGTTATTAACTGTGGTCTACATTCATGTTATTAACTGTGGTCTACATTCATGTTAACTGTGGTCTACATTCATGTTATTAACTGTGGTCTACATTCATGTTATAGACTGTGGTCTACATTCATGTTATAGACTGTGGTCTACATTCATGTTATAGACTGTGGTCTACATTCATGTTATAGACTGTGGTCTACATTCATGTTATAGACTGTGGTCTACATTCATGTTATAGACTGTGGTCTACATTCATGTTATAGACTGTGGTCTACATTCATGTTATAGACTGTGGTCTACATTCATGTTATTAACTGTGGTCTACATTCATGTTATAGACTGTGGTCTACATTCATGTTATTAACTGCGGTCTACATTCATGTTATTGACTGCGGTCTACATTCATGTTATAGACTGCGGTCTACATTCATGTTATTAACTGCGGTCTACATTCATGTTATAGACTGCGGTCTACATTCATGTTATAGACTGTGGTCTACATTCATGTTATAGACTGTGGTCTACATTCATGTTATAGACTGTGGTCTACATTCATGTTATAGACTGTGGTCTACATTCATGTTATAGACTGTGGTCTACATTCATGTTATTAACTGTGGTCTACATTCATGTTATTAACTGTGGTCTACATTCATGTTATAGACTGTGGTCTACATTCATGTTATTAACTGTGGTCTACATTCATGTTATTGACTGCGGTCTACATTCATGTTATAGACTGCGGTCTACATTCATGTTATTAACTGCGGTCTACATTCATGTTATTAACTGCGGTCTACATTCATGTTATAGACTGCGGTCTACATTCATGTTATAGACTGTGGTCTACATTCATGTTATAGACTGTGGTCTACATTCATGTTATTAACTGTGGTCTACATTCATGTTATTGACTGCGGTCTACATTCATGTTATAGACTGCGGTCTACATTCATGTTATAGACTGTGGTCTACATTCATGTTATTAACTGTGGTCTACATTCATGTTATTAACTGTGGTCTACATTCATGTTATTAACTCTGGTCTACATTCATGTTATTAACTGTGGTCTACATTCATGTTATAGACTGTGGTCTACATTCATGTTATAGACTGTGGTCTACATTCATGTTATTAACTCTGGTCTACATTCATGTTATAGACTCTGGTCTACATTCATGTTATAGACTCTGGTCTACATTCATGTTATAGACTGTGGTCTACATTCATGTTATAGACTGTGGTCTACATTCATGTTATAGACTGTGGTCTACATTCATGTTATAGACTGTGGTCTACATTCATGTTATAGACTGTGGTCTACATTCATGTTATTAACTGTGGTCTACATTCATGTTATTGACTGTGGTCTACATTCATGTTATTGACTGTGGTCTACATTCATGTTATAGACTGTGGTCTACATTCATGTTATAGACTGTGGTCTACATTCATGTTATTAACTGTGGTCTACATTCATGTTATTAACTGTGGTCTACATTCATGTTATTAACTGTGGTCTACATTCATGTTATTAACTGTGGTCTACATTCATGTTATTAACTGTGGTCTACATTCATGTTATAGACTGTGGTCTACATTCATGTTATAGACTGCGGTCTACATTCATGTTATAGACTGGTCTACATTCATGTTATTAACTGTGGTCTACATTCATGTTATTAACTGTGGTCTACATTCATGTTATAGACTGGTCTACATTCATGTTATTGACTGTGGTCTACATTCATGTTATTGACTGTGGTCTACATTCATGTTATTAACTGTGGTCTACATTCATGTTATTAACTGTGGTCTACATTCATGTTATTAACTGTGGTCTACATTCATGTTATAGACTGTGGTCTACATTCATGTTATAGACTGTGGTCTACATTCATGTTATAGACTGTGGTCTACATTCATGTTATAGACTGTGGTCTACATTCATGTTATAGACTGTGGTCTACATTCATGTTATAGACTGTGGTCTACATTCATGTTATTAACTGTGGTCTACATTCATGTTATTAACTGTGGTCTACATTCATGTTATTAACTGTGGTCTACATTCATGTTATTAACTGTGGTCTACATTCATGTTATTGACTGGTCTACATTCATGTTATAGACTGTGGTCTACATTCATGTTATTAACTGTGGTCTACATTCATGTTATAGACTGTGGTCTACATTCATGTTATTAACTGTGGTCTACATTCATGTTATTAACTGTGGTCTACATTCATGTTATTAACTGTGGTCCACATTCATGTTATAGACTGCGGTCTACATTCATGTTATTGACTGCGGTCTACTCATGTTATTAACTGCGGTCTACATTCATGTTATTAGACTGCGGTCTACATTCCAATGTTATTAACTGTGGGTCTACATTCATGTTATGAACTGTGGTCCGACATTCATGTTATTAGACTGTGGTCTACTTCATGTTATAGACTGTGGTCTACATTCATGTTATAGACTGTGGGTCCTACATTCATGTTATTAGACTGTGGTCTACATTCATGTTATAGACTGTGGTCTACATTCATGTTATAGACTGTTGGTCTACATTCATGTTATAGACCTGTGGTCTACATTAATGTTATTAACTGTGGTCTACATTCAATGTTATTAGACTGTGGTCTAACATTCTGTTATTAACTGTGGTCTACATTCATGTTATTAACTGTGGTCTACATTCATGTTATAGACGTGGTCTACATTCATGTTATGACTGTGGTCTACATTCATGTGTATTAACTGTGGTCCTACATTCATGTTATAGACTGTGGTCTACATTCGATGGTATTAACTCGGGTCCTACATTCATGTTATTAGACTGTGGTCTACATTCATGTTATAGAACTCGTGGTCTACATTCATGTTATAGACTGTGGTCTACATTCATGTTTATAGACTGTGGTCTACATTCATGTTATTAGACTGTGGTCTACATTCATGTTATAACTGTGGTCTACATTCATGTTACTGTGTCTACATTCATGTTAACTGTGGTCTACATTCATGTTATTGACTGTGGTCTACATTCATGTTATTAACTGTGGTCTACATTCATGTTATTAACTGTGGTCTACATTCATGTTATAGACTGTGGTCTACATTCATGTTATTAAACTGTGGTCTACATTCATGTTAATTACTGTGGTCCACATTCATGTTATAGACTGTGGTCTACATTCATGTTATTAGACTGTGGTCTACATTCATGTTTATTAACTGTGGTCTACATTCATGTTATTAACTGTGGTCTACATTCATGTTATTGACTGTGGTCTACATTCATGTTATTAGACTGTAGGTCTACATTCATGTTATAACTGTGGTCTACATTCATGTTATTAACTGTGGTCTACATTCATGTTATTAACTGTGGTCTACATTCATGTTATTAACTGTGGTCCTACATTCATGTTATAGGACTGTGGTCTACATTCATGTTATTGACTGGGTCTAACATTCATGTTATTAGACTGCTGGTCTACATTCATGTTATAGACTGTGGTCTACATTCATGTTATAGACTGTGGTCTACATTCATGTTATAGACTGTGGTCCTACATTCATGTTATTAGACTGTGGTCTACATTCATGTTATAGACTGTGGTCTACATTCATGTTATTAACTGTGGTCTACATTCATGTTATTAACTGTGGTCTACATTCATGTTATAGACTGCGGTCTACATTCATGTTATAGACTGCGGTCTACATTCATGTTATAGATTCATGTTATTAGACTGTGGTCTACATTCATGTTATTAACTGTGGTCTACATTCATGT
>NW_024059513.1:17500-27500 GCF_016432855.1 Salvelinus namaycush | reverse complement strand
CCCTGTACTGTAATCCACCGTGCGGCCAGCGGGACGCCCTGAACTACCCATGGCCGGAGGTGCCACAGGGCCCAGGGCACCGCTCTTAAGGTCCAATGCCACAGCACCGCCTATAAGGTCGCGAATCTAGCCTGATGGCTTATTCGGGAGGCCATCAACTGAACCGCGGGGTAACCACAACCATAACCAGACCACTCAGGGTCAGTATATGGGAAGATATTTGTGAAGACAGGGTTTGAGAAATTGTGTCTCTGGCGCCGGTGCGTTGCGGGATGAACGTCACCTCATGCATCACTGCCTGGGTGGGTCACTCCCCGCACCGGAACACCAATGTAGGGCCACTAGGTCAGACGGGTCGGCTGGATCTCGCTCGGACGGTGCGCGGCTGAAGCATATCGAAATACGGGGTGAACCGTATACGATAGGGGCTCCCCCGATAGAGGCAAATCCACATGGGGCGGGAGGAACACACCGGCTGAACACCAGCACGTATGCCGGCCGCCAGGTGCCCTCCCAGGTGGATATCGAATGCAAATCGGTCTGAAGAACATGAACTACCTGGACAACAGAGGAGAACCATGGAGACCCAACGTGAACCAAATCCGCCCACCACCAAGCTGGGACATTTGGAACAAAAGTTAGGACAAATCGGGCGCCGAAGGGTTGGAATAACACCCTAAATCGGACGCCGAAGGGCTGGAATAACACCCTAAATCGGGCGCCGAAGGGTTGGAATAACACCCTAAATCGGGCGCCGAAGGGCTGGAATAACACCCTAAATCGGGCACCGAAGGGTTGGGAATCACCCTAAATCGGTCGCCGGAGGTAAAAGGTCCAAGGGACCATGGTTCCGAGGGTCTCACATCCCTCAAACGTGTCCGTTTCACGTTTCCTAATCGGACTGAGCAGTTTGCCACCACCGCCGATTCTCTAGGACATGGAAGTCCTGTTGTCAAAAGTCAGGTTTCTCAAATCGCGCCGGTACCTGTCTGGTCCACCCACCAGGGAGTGTGTCATCGCCGGACAGGCCGAATTATCGAAAAAAGGCGTGTCAATCGATAGATTTCAATGTGCTCCGATTTTTTGCCAAAAGTTTGTGGACACTAAAACCGTTAAAACGTTAATAACACAAAAAATACAACTCCAATCTGGTTGAGGTTTTTTTTGCACGAAAGGGTACAAATAGACGAACATTTTCATCTAATTATAACCGTTTTTCTATAAAACATTTTAATAGAAAATCGTGTTTTAATGTTTTGGGGAAAAAAATCACTTGCCTGTACAATAGATTCCTATGGTTCCGAAATTTTTTTTACAGTGGATAACTGTTGACCATCACGAGAGAGGGTATGAGCCAAAATTTGGGGCATCTAGCCCATCGGGAATTATGTTTTATCATTATTTCAAGATTTCGGGAATTGGTCGAAAAAGTGACAGAGTGCCACTGCCGTGCACCTGGTATTATTTTTGGGTTACCAGGTGCATATTTTTATAATGGTTTTAAATGATTTTAGATAGGCTACATACCTCAATACCCTATATGGAACAACCATACTACGGACCCAAGTCAGTTGGGGCCGGCCTGAGTGATTTATGAAGCTTTTAAAAAATGTCTGTACTCATCCTCCCTTCTGTGCACCTGGTATTATTTTTGGGTTACCAGGTGCTCCTATTGAAATCGAATGAGTGCACCTGGTATTATTTTTGGGTTACCAGGTGCTGCTATTGAAATCGAATGAAAATGATTTTAAATGGCCTGCAGACACCCATGCCCGCTATGGGAGCACCATACTATGGGCACAAGTCAGTGGGGGCCGGCCTGAGGGATTTATGGAGCTTTTCAAAAAAGGTCCGAAAATATTCTATGTTGAACTACTCAGGAAAAACGGCTAAGTGCCCTCTTTTGGGTTACCAGGTGCTCCTATTCTAATCGAATGAAAATGAATTTAAATGACCTGCAGACACCCATGCCCGCTATGGGAGCACCATACTATGGGCACAAGTCAGTGGGCACCGGCCTAAGGGATTTATGGAGCTTTTATATAAAATGTCTGTACTCATCCTCCCCTCCGTGCACCTGGTATTATTTTTGGGTTACCAGGTGCTCCTATTCTAATCGAATGAAAATGAATTTAAATGACCTGCAGACACCCATGCCCGCTATGGGAGCACCATACTATGGGCACAAGTCAGTGGGCACCGGCCTAAGGGATTTATGGAGCTTTTCAAAAATAAGGTCTGAATACTTTCTATGTTGAACTACTCAGGAAAAACGACAGAGTGCCCACTTTTTGGGTTACCAGGTGCCCCTATTTAAATCGAATGAAAACGAATTTAAATGACCTGCAGACACCCATGCCCGCTATGGGAGCACCATACTACGGGCACAAGTCAGTAGGCACCGGCCTAAGGGATTTATGGAGCTTTTATATAAAAGGTCTGTCCGCATCCTCACTACTGACACCACCTTATGTTAGTTTGGGTTACCAGGTGCTGCTACAGAAATCGAATGAAAATGACTTTTAAGGGCCTGCCCACACCCATGCCCGATATGGGAGCACCATACTACGGGCACAAGTCAGTGGCCACCGGCCTAAGGGATTTATGGAGCTTTTCAAAAAAAGTCCGAAAATATTCTATGTTGAACTATTCAGGAAAAACGACAGAGTGCCCTCTTTTTGGGTTACCAGGTGCCGCTATTGAAATCGAATGAAAATGACTTTTAAGGGCCTGCCCACGCCCATGCCCGATATGGGAGCACCATAGTAGGGGTCCAAGTCAGTAGGCACCGGCCTAAGGGATTTATGGAGCTTTTCAAAAAAAGTCCGAAAATATTCTATGTTGAATTATTCAGGAAAAACGACAGAGTGCCCTCTTTTTGGGTTACCAGGTGCCCCTATTGAAATCGAATGAAAACGACTTTTAAGGGCCTGCCCACGCCCATGCCCGATATGGGAGCACCATAGTAGGGGTCCAAGTCAGTAGGCACCGGCCTAAGGGATTTATGGAGCTTTTCAAAAAAAGTCCGAAAATATTCTATGTTGAACTATTCAGGAAAAACGACAGAGTGCCCTCTTTTTGGGTTACCAGGTGCCGCTATTGAAATCGAATGAAAACGACTTTTAAGGGCCTGCCCACGCCCATGCCCGATATGGGAGCACCATAGTAGGGGTCCAAGTCAGTAGGCACCGGCCTAAGGGATTTATGGAGCTTTTCAAAAAAAGTCCGAAAATATTCTATGTTGAACTATTCAGGAAAAACGACAGAGTGCCCTCTTTTTGGGTTACCAGGTGCCGCTATTGAAATCGAATGAAAATGACTTTTAAGGGCCTGCCCACGCCCATGCCCGATATGGGAGCACCATAGTAGGGGTCCAAGTCAGTAGGCACCGGCCTAAGGGATTTATGGAGCTTTTCAAAAAAAGTCCGAAAATATTCTATGTTGAATTATTCAGGAAAAACGACAGAGTGCCCTCTTTTTGGGTTACCAGGTGCCGCTATTGAAATCGAATGAAAACGACTTTTAAGGGCCTGCCCACGCCCATGCCCGATATGGGAGCACCATAGTAGGGGTCCAAGTCAGTAGGCACCGGCCTAAGGGATTTATGGAGCTTTTCAAAAAAAGTCCGAAAATATTCTATGTTGAATTATTCAGGAAAAACGACAGAGTGCCCTCTTTTTGGGTTACCAGGTGCCCCTATTGAAATCGAATGAAAACGACTTTTAAGGGCCTGCCCACGCCCATGCCCGATATGGGAGCACCATAGTAGGGGTCCAAGTCAGTAGGCACCGGCCTAAGGGATTTATGGAGCTTTTCAAAATTAGTCCGAAAATATTCTATGTTGAACTATTCAGGAAAAACGGCTATGTGCCCTCTTTTTGGGTTACCAGGTGCTGCTATTGAAATCGATCCTCACTACTGACACCACCTTATGTTAGTTTGGGTTACCAGGTGCTGCTATTGAAATCGAATGAAAATGATTTTAAATGGCCTGCAGACACCCATGCCCGCTATGGGAGCACCATACTATGGGCACAAGTCAGTGGGGGCCGGCCTGAGGGATTTATGGAGCTTTTCAAAAAAGGTCCGAAAATATTCTATGTTGAACTACTCAGGAAAAACGGCTAAGTGCCCTCTTTTGGGTTACCAGGTGCTCCTATTCTAATCGAATGAAAATGAATTTAAATGACCTGCAGACACCCATGCCCGCTATGGGAGCACCATACTATGGGCACAAGTCAGTGGGCACCGGCCTAAGGGATTTATGGAGCTTTTATATAAAATGTCTGTACTCATCCTCCCCTCCGTGCACCTGGTATTATTTTTGGGTTACCAGGTGCTCCTATTCTAATCGAATGAAAATGAATTTAAATGACCTGCAGACACCCATGCCCGCTATGGGAGCACCATACTATGGGCACAAGTCAGTGGGCACCGGCCTAAGGGATTTATGGAGCTTTTCAAAAATAAGGTCTGAATACTTTCTATGTTGAACTACTCAGGAAAAACGACAGAGTGCCCACTTTTTGGGTTACCAGGTGCCCCTATTTAAATCGAATGAAAACGAATTTAAATGACCTGCAGACACCCATGCCCGCTATGGGAGCACCATACTACGGGCACAAGTCAGTAGGCACCGGCCTAAGGGATTTATGGAGCTTTTATATAAAAGGTCTGTCCGCATCCTCACTACTGACACCACCTTATGTTAGTTTGGGTTACCAGGTGCTGCTACAGAAATCGAATGAAAATGACTTTTAAGGGCCTGCCCACACCCATGCCCGATATGGGAGCACCATACTACGGGCACAAGTCAGTGGCCACCGGCCTAAGGGATTTATGGAGCTTTTATATAAAATGTCTGTACTCATCCTCCCCTCCGTGCACCTGGTATTATTTTTGGGTTACCAGGTGCTCCCATTCTAATCGAATGAGTGCACCTGGTATTATTTTTGGGTTACTAGGTGCTCCTATTGAAATCGAATGAAAATGACACACAAAGACAAGGATTAATTGCAAAAAATATTGTATTTATTTAGAGTTATTCATGGATTGATTTGTCCCTCAATTAGTCTCCGAGCCTGGCTTGCATTATGAGGCAAATTATGGGAACGGTAGTAGCGTGCCTGCGTCTCCAGGGAGTGACACATGTGGTCAGCCACAGTTCCACGGTCTGTAAGCGACCCAAGATTAAAGTTTAATGTGGCAATGCTTCTTCGAATTGTACCAAATGTCACTTTCCTTCCAATGCCAAACTCTGCAAAAATCTTACCCACACAATCACAGAGATTACCGTATGGTTTACCAGAGCATGTGAAAAAGAAGAGTGTTGTGTCTGGGGTCATTCCACTCAGATGAGGCCTGATCCGATGGAATCGTTGAAGCCAAGTGTATTCCTCATCAGATATAACAATTCTGCACTCCCCGAAGCTGTAGTTAGTTTTGTGGCTTGCTACAGTCATTTGATAAACCCCACTTTCATTGGTTATTTCATTGAAATCACTCTCACCGAACATGGTGACTGGGGATCGTCGAGTTCCATTAAAAGTCGCCAACCGGCTGGACATGAGAGCCGCAAACCTGCGTCTGTCAGATGAGGTGGCTCGGACTTCCAGCCTGCTGAGAACAGAAGGAATAGATGCATTGCTTAGCTCCAAAAATCGTTTTAACTCCGCAGCGCTGAGCACCTCGTCCCTGCAGCGTCTGCGAAATTGTGCCATGTGCGTTGCCAGGCTCTGCCTAGAATCCCTGTCTATCTTTGCCAAGCAGAGTAACAATTTGCGAATTACACTGGCTTTAGCTTGCAGACCATTCGGCCGGAACTGAATAAGATATTTCAGGAAACTTCTAACATCTGATCGGTATAGTTTTAATGTGGATGGTGCCAAACTACGGCCTTCACATGTCCGGTACCACTCATACACACGCATGTAGTTGTCCAGAAAACACAGGCCTTCATCGGATTTGTCCTCGGACATAATGCGGAGGAATTCCCGTACTCGTGACAGACTGGTGTGACTATTGTCTATTCTTTTAACTGAAGGGTTAATACCCTTAATATAGGTAGCATATTCATTCAAAATGACATCACTCAAACCTTCAGTTGTGGACGGCACACCACCGCCGCCTCCATCACTTTCGCTATCGGTGGAAGGCGACATGACGCTGCATTGCTCCCCCGGTTCCGAGCATTGTTCACCGGTTGACTGCACCGTCGCCTGACTGGTTGACTGCACCGCTGACTGCTCACTCTCGCCACTCAGCTGCTGTTCTGCGGACAACTCACTTCCAACGCCGTTGTTAGGCTCCATACAATCCCCTGGGTAGGCCTGCTGTGTCTCAGCCGAAATCGGGCTACATTGCACGGCATGATTCCATTCCATAGATGCGTGTGTAAGTCCATGGACAGTCTTAAAATGTTTGTCTATCCGCGAAATATGCGTCTTGGTACAAAGTCCACAGTCATGTCGTTTTTGTTTGCTGTCCATAGCTAGCTTCTCTCTCCTGCCTTCCTGTGTGTATGTTTGTTAGCTTCCAACCGTCGCCTAATCAATGGCCTAATTATCACCAGGTGTGGATACAGGTGCGGCGCGAGCGGGGCACGGGCGGGGCACGGGCGGGGCAAGGGCGGGGCTGTGTCATAGCTATGCCCTGCTTAGGGCTATAGACATGAATTGTTATGCCGGAAAATAGGCACCTTGAATGGGATTCAATTCATAGAGCACTGCCCTTGGAGCCCACAGGCTCAGATGCCACATGCCACAATACCACTTCCACATACCACAATGCCACTTCCACATACCACAATGCCACTTCCACATACCACAATGCCACTTCCACATACCACAATGCCACTTACACAAGTGTCAAACGCCCCTTCACCAAGTGCCAAACGCCCCAACCCTAACCCTAACCCTAACCCTAAGAAGGTCGTAAGTTCCATCAGCAGTGCCACAGGTGCCATAGGTGCCAAACCCCTGCCTGGGTAATTTTTAAAGCTATTTAAAAAAAAAAAAATATGCCGGGCAAGAGGCACTCTGACCGGGGTAACATTAGGTGTGCACTGCCCCCCCCTGGAGCCCTGTGGCACTTGGCACTTGGCACTTGGCACTTTAAACCTTTCATAAGTGCCATAGGTGCCAGACCCCTGACTGGGTCATTTTTAAAGAATAAAGGGCTACACACATTAAATACTATGCCGGGCAAGAGGCACTCTGACCGGGGTAACATTAGGTGTGCACTGCCCCCCTGGAGCCCTGTGGCACTTGGCACTTGGCACTTGGCACTTTAAACCTTTCATAAGTGCCATAGGTGCCAGACCCCTGACTGGGTCATTTTTAAAGGAATAAAGGGCTACACACATTAAATACTATGCCGGGCAAGAGGCACTCTGACCGGGGTAACATTAGGTGTGCACTGCCCCCCTGGAGCCCTGTGGCACTTGGCACTTGGCACTTGGCACTTTAAACCTTTCATAAGTGCCATAGGTGCCAGACCCCTGACTGGGTCATTTTAAATACAGGATAATAGGCTACACACATTAAATACTATGCCGGGCAAGAGGCACTCTGACCGGGGTAACATTAGGTGTGCACTGCCCCCCTGGAGCCCTGTGGCACTTGGCACTTGGCACTTGGCACTTTAAACCTTTCATAAGTGCCATAGGTGCCAGACCCCTGACTGGGTCATTTTTAAAGGATAAAGGGCTACACACATTAAATACTATGCCGGGCAAGAGGCACTCTGACCGGGGTAACATTATGTGTGCACTGCCCCCCTGGAGCCCTGTGGCACTTGGCACTTGGCACTTGGCACTTTAAACCTTTCATAAGTGCCATAGGTGCCAGACCCCTGACTGGGTCATTTTTAAAGGATAAAGGGCTACACACATTAAATACTATGCCGGGCAAGAGGCACTCTGACCGGGGTAACATTAGGTGTGCACTGCCCCCCTGGAGCCCTGTGGCACTTGGCACTTGGCACTTGGCACTTTAAACCTTTCATAAGTGCCATAGGTGCCAGACCCCTGACTGGGTCATTTTTAAAGGATAAAGGGCTACACACATTAAATACTATGCCGGGCAAGAGGCACTCTGACCGGGGTAACATTAGGTGTGCACTGCCCCCCTGGAGCCCTGTGGCACTTGGCACTTGGCACTTGGCACTTTAAACCTTTCATAAGTGCCATAGGTGCCAGACCCCTGACTGGGTCATTTTTAAAGGATAAAGGGCTACACACATTAAATACTATGCCGGGCAAGAGGCACTCTGACCGGGGTAACATTAGGTGTGCACTGCCCCCCTGGAGCCCTGTGGCACTTGGCACTTGGCACTTGGCACTTTAAACCTTTCATAAGTGCCATAGGTGCCAGACCCCTGACTGGGTCATTTTAATACAGGATAATAGGGCTACACACATTAAATACTATGCCGGGCAAGAGGCACTCTGACCGGGGTAACATTAGGTGTGCACTGCCCCCCTGGAGCCCTGTGGCACTTGGCACTTGGCATTTGGCACTTGGCATTTGGCACTTTAAACCTTTCATAAGTGCCATAGAGTGGTAATTGCATAGGATTTCAGGGGTATACACATTAAATACTATGCCGGGCAAGAGGCACTCTGACTGGGGTAACATTAGGTGTGCACTGCCCTGTGGCACTTGGCACTTGGCACTTGGCATTTGGCACTTGGCATTTGGCACTTGGCACTTCCATAAGTGCCATAGAGTGGTAATTGCATAGGATTTCAGGGCTATACACATTAAATACTATGCCGGGCAAGAGGCACTTTGACTGGGATACAATTTTAAAAATTCCCGCACCATCTGGATTTGTCCACATGATGGCGACATTGGATAGGGTAAGCTGGGATAAAATTATGATGGTAATTGCATAGGATTTCAGGGGTATACACATTAAATACTATGCCGGGCAAGAGGCACTTTGACTGGGATAAAATTATTATGGTAATTGCATAGGATTTCAGGGGTATACACATTAAATACTATGCCGGGCTAGAGGCACTTTGACTGGGATAAAATTATTATGGTAATTGCATAGGATTTCAGGGGTATACACATTAAATACTATGCCGGGCAAGAGGCACTTTGACTGGGATAAAATTATGATGGTAATTGCATAGGATTTCAGGGGTATACACATTAAATACTATGCCGGGCAAGAGGCACTTTGACTGGGATAAAATTATGATGGTAATTGCATAGGATTTCAGGGGTATACACATTAAATACTATGCCGGGCAAGAGGCACTTTGACTGGGATAAAATTATTATGGTAATTGCATAGGATTTCAGGGGTATACACATTAAATACTATGCCGGGCAAGAGGCACTTTGACTGGGATAAAATTATTATGGTAATTGCATAGGATTTCAGGGGTATACACATTAAATACTATGCCGGGCAAGAGGCACTTTGACTGGGATAAAATTATTATGGTAATTGCATAGGATTTCAGGGGTATACACATTAAATACTATGCCGGGCAAGAGGCACTTTGACTGGGATAAAATTATTATGGTAATTGCATAGGATTTCAGGGGTATACACATTAAATACTATGCCGGGCTAGAGGCACTTTGACTGGGATACAATTTTGTGGGTAATTGCATAGGATTTCAGGGCTACACACATTAAATACTATGCCGGGCAAGAGGCACTCTGACTGGGGTAACATTATGTGTGCACTGCCCCCCTGGAGCCCTGTGGCACTTGGCACTTGGCACTTGGCATTTGGCACTTGGCACTTCCATAAGTGCCATAGAATGGTAATTGCATAGGATTTCAGGGGTATACACATTAAATACTATGCCGGGCTAGAGGCACTTTAACTGGGATACAATTTTTAAAATTCCCGCACCATCTGGATTTGTCCACAAGATGGCATCATTGGATAGGGTAAGCTGATTTTAGGCATTGGGGCCTGGGAACACAATGTACATCAATGGCAGGGCTTTGCTGAAGATTGATGGGGAAATGG
>NW_024059513.1:0-5000 GCF_016432855.1 Salvelinus namaycush | reverse complement strand
CATACTATGGGCACAAGTCAGTGGGCACCGGCCTAAGGGATTTATGGAGCTTTTCAAAAATAAGGTCTGAATACTTTCTATGTTGAACTACTCAGGAAAAACGACAGAGTGCCCACTTTTTGGGTTACCAGGTGCCCCTATTTAAATCGAATGAAAACGAATTTAAATGACCTGCAGACACCCATGCCCGCTATGGGAGCACCATACTACGGGCACAAGTCAGTAGGCACCGGCCTAAAGGATTTATGGAGCTTTTCAAAAATGTATGTAGTCACCCGCACTACTGACACCACCTTATGTTAGTTTGGGTTACCAGGTGCCGCTATTGAAATCGAATGAAAACGACTTTTAAGGGCCTGCCCACACCCATGCCCGATATGGGAGCACCATACTACGGGCACAAGTCAGTGGCCACCGGCCTAAGGGATTTATGGAGCTTTTCAAAAAAAGTCCGAAAATATTCTATGTTGAACTATTCAGGAAAAACGACAGAGTGCCCTCTTTTTGGGTTACCAGGTGCCGCTATTGAAATCGAATGAAAATGACTTTTAAGGGCCTGCCCACACCCATGCCCGATATGGGAGCACCATAGTAGGGGTCCAAGTCAGTAGGCACCGGCCTAAGGGATTTATGGAGCTTTTCAAAAAAAGTCCGAAAATATTCTATGTTGAACTATTCAGGAAAAACGACAGAGTGCCCTCTTTTTGGGTTACCAGGTGCCGCTATTGAAATCGAATGAAAATGACTTTTAAGGGCCTGCCCACGCCCATGCCCGATATGGGAGCACCATAGTAGGGGTCCAAGTCAGTAGGCACCGGCCTAAGGGATTTATGGAGCTTTTCAAAAAAAGTCCGAAAATATTCTATGTTGAACTATTCAGGAAAAACGACAGAGTGCCCTCTTTTTGGGTTACCAGGTGCCGCTATTGAAATCGAATGAAAATGACTTTTAAGGGCCTGCCCACGCCCATGCCCGATATGGGAGCACCATAGTAGGGGTCCAAGTCAGTAGGCACCGGCCTAAGGGATTTATGGAGCTTTTCAAAAAAAGTCCGAAAATATTCTATGTTGAACTATTCAGGAAAAACGACAGAGTGCCCTCTTTTTGGGTTACCAGGTGCCGCTATTGAAATCGAATGAAAATGACTTTTAAGGGCCTGCCCACGCCCATGCCCGATATGGGAGCACCATAGTAGGGGTCCAAGTCAGTAGGCACCGGCCTAAGGGATTTATGGAGCTTTTCAAAAAAAGTCCGAAAATATTCTATGTTGAATTATTCAGGAAAAACGACAGAGTGCCCTCTTTTTGGGTTACCAGGTGCCGCTATTGAAATCGAATGAAAACGACTTTTAAGGGCCTGCCCACGCCCATGCCCGATATGGGAGCACCATAGTAGGGGTCCAAGTCAGTAGGCACCGGCCTAAGGGATTTATGGAGCTTTTCAAAAAAAGTCCGAAAATATTCTATGTTGAACTATTCAGGAAAAACGACAGAGTGCCCTCTTTTTGGGTTACCAGGTGCCGCTATTGAAATCGAATGAAAACGACTTTTAAGGGCCTGCCCACGCCCATGCCCGATATGGGAGCACCATAGTAGGGGTCCAAGTCAGTAGGCACCGGCCTAAGGGATTTATGGAGCTTTTCAAAATTAGTCCGAAAATATTCTATGTTGAACTATTCAGGAAAAACGGCTATGTGCCCTCTTTTTGGGTTACCAGGTGCTGCTATTGAAATCGATCCTCACTACTGACACCACCTTATGTTAGTTTGGGTTACCAGGTGCTGCTATTGAAATCGAATGAAAATGATTTTAAATGGCCTGCAGACACCCATGCCCGCTATGGGAGCACCATACTATGGGCACAAGTCAGTGGGGGCCGGCCTGAGGGATTTATGGAGCTTTTCAAAAAAGGTCCGAAAATATTCTATGTTGAACTACTCAGGAAAAACGGCTAAGTGCCCTCTTTTGGGTTACCAGGTGCTCCTATTCTAATCGAATGAAAATGAATTTAAATGACCTGCAGACACCCATGCCCGCTATGGGAGCACCATACTATGGGCACAAGTCAGTGGGCACCGGCCTAAGGGATTTATGGAGCTTTTATATAAAATGTCTGTACTCATCCTCCCCTCCGTGCACCTGGTATTATTTTTGGGTTACCAGGTGCTCCTATTCTAATCGAATGAAAATGAATTTAAATGACCTGCAGACACCCATGCCCGCTATGGGAGCACCATACTATGGGCACAAGTCAGTGGGCACCGGCCTAAGGGATTTATGGAGCTTTTCAAAAATAAGGTCTGAATACTTTCTATGTTGAACTACTCAGGAAAAACGACAGAGTGCCCACTTTTTGGGTTACCAGGTGCCCCTATTTAAATCGAATGAAAACGAATTTAAATGACCTGCAGACACCCATGCCCGCTATGGGAGCACCATACTACGGGCACAAGTCAGTAGGCACCGGCCTAAAGGATTTATGGAGCTTTTATATAAAAGGTCTGTCCGCATCCTCACTACTGACACCACCTTATGTTAGTTTGGGTTACCAGGTGCTGCTACATGAAATCGAATGAAAATGACTTTTAAGGGCCTGCCCACACCCATGCCCGATATGGGAGCACCATACTACGGGCACAAGTCAGTGGCCACCGGCCTAAGGGATTTATGGAGCTTTTATATAAAATGTCTGTACTCATCCTCCCCTCCGTGCACCTGGTATTATTTTTGGGTTACCAGGTGCTCCCATTCTAATCGAATGAGTGCACCTGGTATTATTTTTGGGTTACTAGGTGCTCCTATTGAAATCGAATGAAAATGACACACAAAGACAAGGATTAATTGCAAAAAATATTGTATTTATTTAGAGTTATTCATGGATTGATTTGTCCCTCAATTAGTCTCCGAGCCTGGCTTGCATTATGAGGCAAATTATGGGAACGGTAGTAGCGTGCCTGCGTCTCCAGGGAGTGACACATGTGGTCAGCCACAGTTCCACGGTCTGTAAGCGACCCAAGATTAAAGTTTAATGTGGCAATGCTTCTTCGAATTGTACCAAATGTCACTTTCCTTCCAATGCCAAACTCTGCAAAAATCTTACCCACACAATCACAGAGATTACCGTATGGTTTACCAGAGCATGTGAAAAAGAAGAGTGTTGTGTCTGGGGTCATTCCACTCAGATGAGGCCTGATCCGATGGAATCGTTGAAGCCAAGTGTATTCCTCATCAGATATAACAATTCTGCACTCCCCGAAGCTGTAGTTAGTTTTGTGGCTTGCTACAGTCATTTGATAAACCCCACTTTCATTGGTTATTTCATTGAAATCACTCTCACCGAACATGGTGACTGGGGATCGTCGAGTTCCATTAAAAGTCGCCAACCGGCTGGACATGAGAGCCGCAAACCTGCGTCTGTCAGATGAGGTGGCTCGGACTTCCAGCCTGCTGAGAACAGAAGGAATAGATGCATTGCTTAGCTCCAAAAATCGTTTTAACTCCGCAGCGCTGAGCACCTCGTCCCTGCAGCGTCTGCGAAATTGTGCCATGTGCGTTGCCAGGCTCTGCCTAGAATCCCTGTCTATCTTTGCCAAGCAGAGTAACAATTTGCGAATTACACTGGCTTTAGCTTGCAGACCATTCGGCCGGAACTGAATAAGATATTTCAGGAAACTTCTAACATCTGATCGGTATAGTTTTAATGTGGATGGTGCCAAACTACGGCCTTCACATGTCCGGTACCACTCATACACACGCATGTAGTTGTCCAGAAAACACAGGCCTTCATCGGATTTGTCCTCGGACATAATGCGGAGGAATTCCCGTACTCGTGACAGACTGGTGTGACTATTGTCTATTCTTTTAACTGAAGGGTTAATACCCTTAATATAGGTAGCATATTCATTCAAAATGACATCACTCAAACCTTCAGTTGTGGACGGCACACCACCGCCGCCTCCATCACTTTCGCTATCGGTGGAAGGCGACATGACGCTGCATTGCTCCCCCGGTTCCGAGCATTGTTCACCGGTTGACTGCACCGTCGCCTGACTGGTTGACTGCACCGCTGACTGCTCACTCTCGCCACTCAGCTGCTGTTCTGCGGACAACTCACTTCCAACGCCGTTGTTAGGCTCCATACAATCCCCTGGGTAGGCCTGCTGTGTCTCAGCCGAAATCGGGCTACATTGCACGGCATGATTCCATTCCATAGATGCGTGTGTAAGTCCATGGACAGTCTTAAAATGTTTGTCTATCCGCGAAATATGCGTCTTGGTACAAAGTCCACAGTCATGTCGTTTTTGTTTGCTGTCCATAGCTAGCTTCTCTCTCCTGCCTTCCTGTGTGTATGTTTGTTAGCTTCCAACCGTCGCCTAATCAATGGCCTAATTATCACCAGGTGTGGATACAGGTGCGGCGCGAGCGGGGCACGGGCGGGGCACGGGCGGGGCAAGGGCGGGGCTGTGTCATAGCTATGCCCTGCTTAGGGCTATAGACATGAATTGTTATGCCGGAAAATAGGCACCTTGAATGGGATTCAATTCATAGAGCACTGCCCTTGGAGCCCACAGGCTCAGATGCCACATGCCACAATACCACTTCCACATACCACAATGCCACTTCCACATACCACAATGCCACTTCCACATACCACAATGCCACTTCCACATACCACAATGCCACTTACACAAGTGTCAAACGCCCCTTCACCAAGTGCCAAACGCCCCAACCCTAACCCTAACCCTAACCCTAAGAAGGTCGTAAGTTCCATCAGCAGTGCCACAGGTGCCATAGGTGCCAAACCCCTGCCTGGGTAATTTTTAAAGCTATTTAAAAAAAAAAAATATGCCGGGCAAGAGGCACTCTGACCGGGGTAACATTAGGTGTGCACTGCCCCCCCCTGGAGCCCTGTGGCACTTGGCACTTGGCACTTGGCACTTTAAACCTTTCATAAGTGCCATAGGTGCCAGACCCCTGACTGGGTCATTTTAAAGAATAAAG
>NW_024059512.1:0-34756 GCF_016432855.1 Salvelinus namaycush | reverse complement strand
CCCTGTATATAGCCTCCACATTGACTCTGTACCGGTACCCCCTGTATATATCCTCCACATTGGACTCAGTACCGGTACCCCTCCTGTATATAGCCTCCACATTGACTCTGTACTGGTACCCTGTATATAGCCTCCACATTGACTCTGTACCAGTACCCCCTGTATATAGCCTCCACATTGACTCTGTACTGGTACCCCCTGTATATAGCCTCCACATTGACTCTGTACTGGTACACCCTGTATATAGCCTCCACATTGACTCTGTACCAGTACACCCTGTATATAGCCTCCACATTGACTCTGTACTGGTACCCCTGTATATATCCTCCACATTGACTCAGTACCGGTACCCCCTGTATATAGCCTCCACATTGACTCTGTACTGGTACACCCTGTATATAGCCTCCACATTGACTCTGTACCAGTACCCCCTGTATATAGCCTCCACATTGACTCAGTACCAGTACCCCCTGTATATAGCCTCCACATTGACTCAGTACCGGTACCCCCTGTATATAGCCTCCACATTGACTCTGTACTGGTACACCCTGTATATAGCCTCCACATTGACTCTGTACCAGTACCCCCTGTATATAGCCTCCACATTGACTCTGTACCGGTACCCCCTGTATATAGCCTCCACATTGACTCTGTACTGGTACACCGTGTATATAGCCTCCACATTGACTCTGTACCAGTACCCCCTGTATATAGCCTCCACATTGACTCTGTACCGTAATACCCTGTATATAGCCTCCACATTGACTCTGTACCGGTACACCCTGTATATAGTCTCCACATTGACTCTGTACCGTAATACCCTGTATATAGCCTCCACATTGACTCTGTACCGGTACCCCCTGTATATAACCTCCACATTGACTCTGTACCGGTACCCCCTGTATATAGCCTCCACATTGACTCTGTACCGGTACCCCCTGTATATAGCCTCCACATTGACTCAGTACCGGTACCCCCTGTATATAGCCTCCACATTGACTCTGTACTGGTACACCCTGTATATAGCCTCCACATTGACTCTGTACCAGTACCCCCTGTATATAGCCTCCACATTGACTCTGTACCGTAATACCCTGTATATAGCCTCCACATTGACTCTGTACCGGTACACCCTGTATATAGTCTCCACATTGACTCTGTACCGTAATACCCTGTATATAGCCTCCACATTGACTCTGTACCGGTACCCCCTGTATATAACCTCCACATTGACTCTGTACCGGTACCTCCTCTATATAGCCTCCACATTGACTCTGTACCGGTACCCCCTGTATATAGCCTCCACATTGACTCTGTACCGGTACCCCCTGTATATAGTCTCCACATTGACTCTGTACCGGTACCCCCTGTATATAGTCTCCACATTGACTCTGTACCGGTACCCCCTGTATATAGCCTCCACATTGACTCTGTACCAGTACTCCCTGTATATAGCCTCCACATTGACTCTGTACCGTAACACCCTGTATATAGCCTCCACATTGACTCTGTACCGGTACCCCCTGTATATAGCCTCCACATTGACTCTGTACCGGTACCCCCTGTATATAGCCTCCACATTGACTCTGTACCGGTACCCCCTGTATATAGCCTCCACATTGACTCTGTACCGTAACACCCTGTATATAGCCTCCACATTGACACTGTACCGTAACACCCTGTATATAGCCTCCACATTGACTCTGTACCGGTACCCCCTGTATATAGCCTCCACATTGACTCTGTACCGGTACCCCCTGTATATAGTCTCCACATTGACTCTGTACCGGTACCCCCTGTATATAGCCTCCACATTGACTCTGTACCGTAACACCCTGTATATAGCCTCCACATTGACTCTGTACCGTAACACCCTGTATATAGCCTCCACATTGACTCTGTACCGTAACACCCTGTATATAGCCTCCACATTGACTCTGTACTGGTGCCCCCCTGTATATAACCTCCACACTGACTCTGTACCGTAACACCCTGTATATAGCCTCCACATTGACTCTGTACCGTAACACCCTGTATATAACCTCCACACTGACTCTGTACCGTAACACCCTGTATATAACCTCCACACTGACTCTGTACCGTAACACCCTGTATATAACCTCCACACTGACTCTGTACCGTAACACCCTGTATATAACCTCCACACTGACTCTGTACCGTAACACCCTGTATATAGCCTCCACATTGACTCTGTACCGTAACACCCTGTATATAGCCTCCACATTGACTCTGTACCGTAATACCCTGTATATAGCCTCCACATTGACTCTGTACCGTAACACCCTGTATATAGCCTCCACATTGACTCTGTACTGGTACCCCCTGTATATAGCCTCCACATTGACACTGTACCGGTACCCCCTGTATATAGCCTCCACATTGACTCTGTACCGTAACACCCTGTATATAGCCTCCACATTGACTCTGTACCGTAACACCCTGTATATAGCCTCCACATTGACTCTGTACCGGTACCCCTGTATATAGCCTCCACATTGACACTGTACCGGTACCCCCTGTATATAGCCTCCACATTGACTCTGTACCGGTACCCCCTGTATATAGCCTCCACATTGACTCTGTACCGGTACCCCCTGTATATAGCCTCCACATTGACTCTGTACCGGTACCCCCTGTATATAGCCTCCACATTGACTCTGTACCGTAACACCCTGTATATAGCCTCCACATTGACTCTGTACCGTAACACCCTGTATATAGCCTCCACATTGACTCTGTACCGTAACACCCTGTATATAGCCTCCACATTGACTCTGTACCGTAACACCCTGTATATAGCCTCCACATTGACTCTGTACCGGTACCCCCTGTATATAGCCTCCACATTGACTCTGTACCGGTACCCCCTGTATATAGCCTCCACATTGACTCTGTACCAGTACCCCCTGTTATATAACCTCGTTATTGTTATGTTATTGTGTTACTTTTTATTATTTAAGGGTTTGTAAAGTAAAGCATTTCACGGTAAAGTCTACACTTGTTGTATTCGGAGCATGTGGCAAATAAAGTTTTTATTTTATTTTTTATTTGTAATATTTACAGAGCACTCTGCCTAGGCAACCCCACAGCGCCATGGCAACCACGGATGTATTCATAACACTGTATGGTCAGTGAGCTCTGAGGTAAAAGAGAAGTGGTGGTAGCAGTAGGGCTACTGTCTTCACCTGCCACTGTTCCCCCTGTATTCAACTACACTCATCTGGCTGGCTGTGTATCTGTGAGGACAACAGGCTGTTATCTTCTTTAAGAGACCTAACCCTACTCTGGGGTGTCACTACTGTTATCTTCTTTAAGAGACCTAACCCTACTCTGGGGTGTCACTACTGTTATCTTCTTTAACAGACCTAACCCTACTCTGGGGTGTCACTACTGTTATCTTCTTTAACAGACCTAACCCTACTCTGGGGTGTCACTACTGTTATCTTCTTTAACAGACCTAACCCTACTCTGGGGTGTCACTACTGTTATCTTCTTTAACAGACCTAACCCTACTCTGGGGTGTCACTACTGTTGTCTTCTTTAAGGGACCTAACCCTACTCTGGGGTGTCACTACTGTTATCTTCTTTAACAGACCTAACCCTACTCTGGGGTGTCACTACTGTTATCTTCTTTAACAGACCTAACCCTACTCTGGGGTGTCACTACTGTTGTCTTCTTTAAGAGACCTAACCCTACTCTGGGGTGTCACTACTGTTATCTTCTTTAAGAGACCTAACCCTACTCTGGGGTGTCACTACTGTTATCTTCTTTAACAGACCTAACCCTACTCTGGGGTGTCACTACTGTTATCTTCTTTAACAGACCTAACCCTACTCTGGGGTGTCACTACAGAGACAGACGACAGAGGCGGCCTGTGTCCCATTTGGTAGCCCCTTGCATATTGTGCATATAGTACCTATGGCCCCTGGTCATAAGTAGTGCACTAAATAGTACCTATGGCCCCTGGTCATAAGTAGTGCACTAAATAGTACCTATGGCCCCTGGTCATAAGTAGTGCACTAAATAGTACCTATGGCCCTGGTCATAAGTAGTGCACTAAATAGTACCTATGGCCCTGGTCATAAGTAGTGCACTAAATAGTACCTATGGCCCTGGTCATAAGTAGTGCACTAAATAGTACCTATGGCCCTGGTCATAAGTAGTGCACTAAATAGTACCTATGGCCCTGGTCATAAGTAGTGCACTAAATAGTACCTATGGCCCTGGTCATAAGTAGTGCACTAAATAGTACCTATGGCCCCTGGTCATAAGTAGTGCACTAAATAGTACCTATGGCCCTGGTCATAAGTAGTGCACTAAATAGTACCTATGGCCCTGGTCATAAGTAGTGCACTAAATAGTACCTATGGCCCTGGTCATAAGTAGTGCACTAAATAGTACCTATGGCCCTGGTCATAAGTAGTGCACTAAATAGTACCTATGGCCCTGGTCATAAGTAGTGCACTAAATAGTACCTATGGCCCTGGTCATAAGTAGTGCACTAAATAGTACCTATGGCCCTGGTCATAAGTAGTGCACTAAATAGTACCTATGGCCCTGGTCATAAGTAGTGCACTAAATAGTACCTATGGCCCTGGTCATAAGTAGTGCACTAAATAGTACCTATGGCCCTGGTCATAAGTAGTGCACTAAATAGTACCTATGGCCCTGGTCATAAGTAGTGCACTAAATAGTACCTATGGCCCCTGGTCATAAGTAGTGCACTAAATAGGGAATAGGGTGCAAGCCCCTGGTCATAAGTAGTGCACTAAATAGTACCTATGGCCCTGGTCATAAGTAGTGCACTAAATAGTACCTATGGCCCTGGTCATAAGTAGTGCACTAAATAGAGAATAGGGTGCCATGGGGGACACGTGTCGTACGACTAGACAGACACCAGAGAAACACTAAATAAGATCACAGGACATGTATAGGATTCCTCCCCTGGCTGACTAACATAGCTCTCATGCATTAGAAAGGCCTTGCTATGATAACTGTTCTCAGTCATCCAGCCATGTGATTAGTGTTAGCAACTGGATAGCATCTCTCTTTGTGTATGTTAGACTCCCTGAGCACCAGGAACAATCCACGGGGAGAAGAAGAGACTCCCTGAGCACCAGGAACAATCCACGGGGAGAAGAAGAGACTCCCTGAGCACCAGGAACAATCCACGGGGAGAAGAAGAGACTCCCTGAGCACCAGGAACAATCCACGGGGAGAAGAAGAGACTCCCTGAGCACCAGGAACAATCCACGGGGAGAAGAAGAGACTCCCTGAGCACCAAGAACAATCCACGGGGAGAAGAAGAGACTCCCTGAGCACCAGGAACAATCCACGGGGAGAAGAAGAGACTCCCTGAGCACCAGGAACAATCCACGGGGAGAAGAAGAGACTCCCTGAGCACCAGGAACAATCCACGGGGAGAAGAAGAGACTCCCTGAGCACCAAGAACAATCCACGGGGAGAAGAAGAGACTCCCTGAGCACCAGGAACAATCCACGGGGAGAAGAAGAGACTCCCTGAGCACCAGGAACAATCCACGGGGAGAAGAAGAGACTCCCTGAGCACCAAGAACAATCCACGGGGAGAAGAAGAGACTCCCTGAGCACCTGGAACAATCCACGGGGAGAAGAAGAGACTCCCTGAGCACCGGGAACAATCCACGGGGAGAAGAAGAGACTCCCTGAGCACCGGGAACAATCCACGGGGAGAAGAAGAGACTCCCTGAGCACCAGGAACAATCCACGGGGAGAAGAAGAGACTCCCTGAGCACCAGGAACAATCCACGGGGAGAAGAAGAGACTCCCTGAGCACCAGGAACAATCCACGGGGAGAAGAAGAGACTCCCTGAGCACCGGGAACAATCCACGGGGAGAAGAAGAGACTCCCTGAGCACCAGGAACAATCCACGGGGAGAAGAAGAGACTCCCTGAGCACCAGGAACAATCCACGGGGAGAAGAAGAGACTCCCTGAGCACTAGGAACAATCCACGGGGAGAAGAAGAGACTCCCTGAGCACCAGGAACAATCCACGGGGAGAAGAAGAGACTCCCTGAGCACCAGGAACAATCCACGGGGAGAAGAAGAGACTCCCTGAGCACCAAGAACAATCCACGGGGAGAAGAAGAGACTCCCTGAGCACCTGGAACAATCCACGGGGAGAAGAAGAGACTCCCTGAGCACCGGGAACAATCCACGGGGAGAAGAAGAGACTCCCTGAGCACCGGGAACAATCCACGGGGAGAAGAAGAGACTCCCTGAGCACCAGGAACAATCCACGGGGAGAAGAAGAGACTCCCTGAGCACCAGGAACAATCCACGGGGAGAAGAAGAGACTCCCTGAGCACCAGGAACAATCCACGGGGAGAAGAAGAGACTCCCTGAGCACCGGGAACAATCCACGGGGAGAAGAAGAGACTCCCTGAGCACCAGGAACAATCCACGGGGAGAAGAAGAGACTCCCTGAGCACCAGGAACAATCCACGGGGAGAAGAAGAGACTCCCTGAGCACCGGGAACAATCCACGGGAGAGAAGAAGAGACTCCCTGAGCACCAGGAACAATCCACGGGGAGAAGAAGAGACTCCCTGAGCACCTGGAACAATCCACGGGGAGAAGAAGAGACTCCCTGAGCACCGGGAACAATCCACGGGGAGAAGAAGAGACTCCCTGAGCACCGGGAACAATCCACGGGGAGAAGAAGAGACTCCCTGAGCACCAGGAACAATCCACGGGGAGAAGAAGAGACTCCCTGAGCACCAGGAACAATCCACGGGGAGAAGAAGAGACTCCCTGAGCACCAGGAACAATCCACGGGGAGAAGAAGAGACTCCCTGAGCACCGGGAACAATCCACGGGGAGAAGAAGAGACTCCCTGAGCACCAGGAACAATCCACGGGGAGAAGAAGAGACTCCCTGAGCACCAGGAACAATCCACGGGGAGAAGAAGAGACTCCCTGAGCACCGGGAACAATCCACGGGGAGAAGAAGAGACTCCCTGAGCACCAGGAACAATCCACGGGGAGAAGAAGAGACTCCCTGAGCACCAGGAACAATCCACGGGGAGAAGAAGAGACTCCCTGAGCACCAGGAACAATCCACGGGGA
The DNA here is from genome assembly GCF_016432855.1 of Salvelinus namaycush. Lineage (NCBI taxonomy): Eukaryota > Metazoa > Chordata > Actinopteri > Salmoniformes > Salmonidae > Salvelinus > Salvelinus namaycush. Next base: position 27,629 of record NW_024059512.1, on the reverse strand, counting down.
GAAGAAGAGACTCCCTGAGCACCAGGAACAATCCACGGGGAGAAGAAGAGACTCCCTGAGCACCAAGAACAATCCACGGGGAGAAGAAGAGACTCCCTGAGCACTAGGAACAATCCACGGGGAGAAGAAGAGACTCCCTGAGCACGATAATAATAATGATAATAATAATAATAATAATAATGATAATAATAATAATAATAATAATGATAATAATAATAATAATAATAATAATAATAATTAGGCGGTGTTTATACATGTCCTATTTCACACAGCCAGAGTTTAATATTATCAACAGCAACCCTGGAGCAATCAGGGTTATGTTGCCTTGCTCAAGGGTACACTGGCAGATGTTTCTCCTTCTCAGCTCGGTTACTGGCCCAACTCTCTAATCGCTAGGTTACCTGCCATTGCCCCTTGACGTTTCCGTAATGGATCAAATGATTAAGATATAATAGGAATGAAGCTTGTCCTATGGGAAAAGTCCAGTCTAGTTATCCATGTCTCTGGGCACCAACTGTCTTATCAGCCTTTTGATAGGATGTCCGAACTGTCACTCAAACTCCCTGTTGTCACTCAAACTCATTAGCATAAAGACCGGGGTATAAATACGGTCCCAGTGACACCCCTCCCGTGTCCGCTGAATGGTAACTGTGACGAGAGAGACAGAACAGCACAGAACAGGACCGAGACCCAACCCAGAGGAACTAAAACTTAGTAGCCTAACTAGCTCCACAGAAGAGACCGGACATCTCAGGATGACAGCAGCCCGTGGTCCTCAGTCCTCCTATAAGAAGTATTTTGGAGGGGAAAGGAACATGAGCCACTCCGCCTACCCCTCCAGCCGCCAGCTGTACTCCAACCCGGTGGCGGTGCGCTCCTCTCGGGTCTCTTTCGGCCTGTCCTCCGCCGCCCCGGGGGTCTACGCAACCAGGACCCAGCGGCTCCGCAGCAGCGCCCCGATGCCCCGGCTGTCCTCCGAGACCCTGAACTTCTCTCTGTCCGACGCCGTGAACTCCGAGTTCAAGACTAACCGGACCAACGAGAAGGCGCAGATGCAGTCGCTCAACGACCGCTTCGCGAGCTATATCGAGAAGGTCCGGTTCCTGGAGCAGCAGAATAAGATCCTGCAGGCAGAGCTCGAGCAGCTACGAGGGAAGGGCACGTCCCGATCCCGCATCGGGGACCTGTACGAGGACGAGATGCGCGAGCTGCGGCGACAGGTGGACCAGCTGACGAACGAGAAGGCGCGAGTGGAGGTGCACCGGGACAACATGTCTGATGATATAGACCGACTCAGAGAGAAGTAAGACAATCAGTTACATGTTTACCGAATAGTTATGGAGTAATTCATGACCATGATATATCCTACACAATGAAACGTTTTCTTCATTGATTGCACTACAAGACACGTATTACAATATAGTCCATGTTTACCTGGGTAGTTGTTGAGTAATTGACCACAGAGTCAACATTATTTAATAGAGGTCTAGGTGTGGTTCATTGCGCTAGTAATGACTTTATTTTCAATAATGCATTGCGTGCTCCTCATTCGATTCTCAGACAGGCACATCGTGAGTTAGTGAGACTTCTGAATGAGCAGTGGCTTTTGAAATTCCAGTTTGTTGTTGTTGCGTTGGGGTCTGATATTACACACTTTTTAATGCACTTTTTAAAGTGTTCTTGAATGTCTTGAAAGGACTCTCTGCCTGTCGAAACGTTGGTAAATTCAATATTTTTGCATCTGAGCTCCTAGAGAGTGAGGCTCTCTTTTATTTTCAAGTGTTCTACTCCGCTAGCCAGCACCTCGCCTAAATAGGTGCGCGTTTCTTTTTCTTCTAGATTGAAAGGACTCTCTAACACAAGATATTATCCTCAGTACAGTATGTTGTGGTGTTTTCCAGACTGCAGGAGGAGATGATGCAGCGTGAGGAATCTGAGAGTACCATGCAGAGCTTCAGAGGGGTAGGACACAGCTTCATACTACCACACATCTTCGTTAAAGGGGAAGTTCACCCATTTTGACATGTGGCCTTATTTTCACTCTTTCTGTGCTTGTCGTTTTAAATATGTTGTTTCATTACAGAGAGTCATCACTTGTCAGTGACTACAATGTTTATAAAACATGTTATAAAATGCTCCAAACCAACTCATATTACATCAGAAACTCATTCTGGATACTGTCTCTGCACTCAATGTTAGGTTTTAGTTTCCACTGTTCCATAAATCCATGTTTGGGTAATGCTGTTCATAACTACAAAGATGCAAATATAGATGAATGGGTGTCGAGACAGAATGAGATTCTGATGTAATATGAGTTGGGTTGGAGCTTTTTATGAATCAAATCAAAATTAAATCACATTTTATTGGTCACAGACACGTATTTAGCAGTTGTTGGGGTTGTAGCGAAATGCTTGTTCCTAGAGCTCCAACAGCTCCAACAGCTCCAACAGTGCAGTAGTAGCATGCTTAAATAATGATTTTTTTTTCATGGGCAGAGAGAAAAATGTTCCGTTTTATAGCTAATCTCATGCTATGCTGTTTTAGAGATCAGGAATTTTTGAACGACGGGATATTATTTGTCTTAATAATACAACATGTTAAATAATATATACTTTGGTCCATCAAAATATCAGCAATCACACCATGTATATGCAGTCATATGACCAATTGGCCCTCTAGTGGCATCATGGGTGGAATGGAACTGTGACCACTAAATGCTGAGACTCTCATGAACACGATGGTGTTCTCCGTTTTGCCCTAGGATGCCTCACAAGACTCTTAAGATGGGGGCCGGTGCCAGTTTAAAAATGAATGGAAGTATAAATGGAGATAGTTTAGTGCCTAAAATAAGGGGATAAATACATGTAAATATTTCCCTGGTCTTACTTATTTCTCAGATATAGGAGAGACACTTCCTTTAGATTTACTGTTTGGCCTATCTGATGTTCCATGTGTTTCTATTGGCTAACAGCAGTAAGGACTGTTATTCAATGTGTTTCTATTGGCTAATAGCAGTAAGGACTATCTGATGTTCCATGTGTTTCTATTGGCTAATAGCAGTAAGGACTATCTGTTATTCAATGTGTTTCTATTGGCTAATAGCAGTAAGGACTATCTGTTATTCAATGTGTTTCTATTGGCTAATAGCAGTAAGGACTACCTGTTATTCAATGTGTTTCTATTGGCTAATAGCAGTAAGGACTATCTGTTATTCAATGTGTTTCTATTGGCTAATAGCAGTAAGGACTATCTGTTATGCATTGTGTTTCTATTGGCTAATAGCAGTAAGGACTATCTGTTATTCAATGTGTTTCTATTGGCTAATAGCAGTAAGGACTATCTGTTATTCAATGTTTTTCTATTGGCTAATAGCAGTAAGGACTGTCTGTTATTCAATGTGTTTCTATTGGCTAATAGCAGTAAGGACTGTTATTCAATGTGTTTCTATTGGCTAATAGCAGTAAGGACTATCTGTTATTCAATGTGTTTCTATTGGCTAATAGCAGTAAGGACTGTCTGTTATTCAATGTGTTTCTATTGGCTAATAGCAGTAATGCCAAATTCAATGTTTCATCCAATAGCTCATTTTGGAGCCCTAGACAGGGCTTAGACAGGGCCTAGACAGGGCTTAGACAGGGCCTAGACAGGGCGTAGACAGGGCCTAGACAGGGCTTAGACAGGGCCTAGACAGGGCCTAGACAGGGCCTAGACAGGGCTTAGACAGGGCGTAGACAGGGCCTAGACAGGGCTTAGACAGGGCCTAGACAGGGCTTAGACAGGGCCTAGACAGGGCTTAGACAGGGCCTAGACAGGGCCTAGACAGGGCCTAGACAGGGCCTAGACAGGGCCTAGACAGGGCGTAGACAGGGCGTAGACAGGGCCTAGACAGGGCTTAGACAGGGCCTAGACAGGGCTTAGACAGGGCCTAGACAGGGCTTAGACAGGGCCTAGACAGGGCTTAGACAGGGCTTAGACAGGGCCTAGACAGGGCCTAGACAGGGCCTAGACAGGGCTTAGACAGGGCCTAGACAGGGCCTAGACAGGGCCTAGACAGGGCTTAGACAGGGACTAGACAGGGCCTAGACAGGGCTTAGACAGGGCCTAGACAGGGCTTAGACAGGGCGTAGACAGGGCCTAGACAGGGCCTAGACAGGGCTTAGACAGGGCTTAGACAGGGCCTAGACAGGGCCTAGACAGGGCTTAGACAGGGCCTAGACAGGGCCTAGACAGGGCCTAGACAGGGCGTAGACAGGGCCTAGACAGGGCCTAGACAGGGCTTAGACAGGGCTTAGACAGGGCTTAGACAGGGCCTAGACAGGGCCTAGACAGGGCCTAGACAGGGCCTAGGCAGGGCCTAGGCAGGGCCTTAGACTCTAGAGGATTTTAATATTTTTCATAATTCATAATCAAAATTATTATTTTTTATGCAGAAAATCTGGTGTTTCTATGTCAAGCGGTTTTGTTATATTTCAGTCTTCTGTGATGTATATAAAGTGTAATATTGGGATGAAAACTAAACATTTGATACATTTCAACTCCATATCTGACATGGTACAGGTGTCTTCTTTCTTTAGGCCCATAACCACGTGTGTGTGAGATGGATACTTTTGTTTCAAAGTAGATTTGTTTAAGACTACCCAGAATCCCTCTGTGTGACCCTGATTTAGCCCACTGCAGTAAAATGTTATTAAAGGCCCTGATTGTTTAAATTCTAACATTAGATTATTTAAATATGTCAAACAAATCTGCTAACTTCTTTTTGTTTTCAAATCAAATCAAATTGTATTATTCACGTGCGCTGAATACAACAGGTGTAGTAGACCTTACAGTGAAATGCTGAATACAACAGGTGTAGTAGACCTTACTGTGAAATGCTGAATACAACAGGTGTAGTAGACCTCACAGTGAAATGCTGAATACAACAGGTGTAGTAGACCTTACTGTGAAATGCTGAATACAACAGGTGTAGTAGACCTCACAGTGAAATGCTGAATACAACAGGTGTAGTAGACCTTACAGTGAAATGCTGAATACAACAGGTGTAGTAGACCTCACAGTGAAATGCTGAATACAACAGGTGTAGTAGACCTCACAGTGAAATGCTGAATACAACAGGTGTAGTAGACCTCACAGTGAAATGCTGAATACAACAGGTGTAGTAGACCTCATAGTGAAATGCTGAATACAACGGGTGTAATAGACCTTACTGTGAAATGCTGAATACAACAGGTGTAGTAGACCTCACAGTGAAATGCTGAATACAACAGGTGTAGTAGACCTTACTGTGAAATGCTGAATACAACAGGTGTAGTAGACCTCACAGTGAAATGCTGAATACAACAGGTGTAGTAGACCTCATAGTGAAATGCTGAATACAACAGGTGTAGACCTCACAGTGAAATGCTGAATACAACAGGTGTAGTAGACCTCACAGTGAAATGCTGAATACAACAGGGGTAGTAGACCTTACAGTGAAATGCTGAATACAACAGGTGTAGTAGACCTCACAGTGAAATGCTGAATACAACAGGTGTAGTAGACCTTACAGTGAAATGCTGAATACAACAGGTGTAGTAGACCTCACAGTGAAATGCTGAATACAACAGGTGTAGTAGACCTTACAGTGAAATGCTGAATACAACAGGTGTAGTAGACCTCACAGTGAAATGCTGAATACAACAGGTGTAGTAGACCTCACAGTGAAATGTTGAATACAACAGGTGTAGTAGACCTTACAGTGAAATGCTGAATACAACAGGTGTAGTAGACCTTACAGTGAAATGCTGAATACAACAGGTGTAGTATACCTCACAGTGAAATGCTGAATACAACAGGTGTAGTAGACCTCACAGTGAAATGCTGAATACAACAGGTGTAGTAGACCTTACAGTGAAATGCTGAATACAACAGGTGTAGTAGACCTTACAGTGAAATGCTGAATACAACAGGTGTAGTAGACCTTACAGTGAAATGCTGAATACAACAGGTGTAGTAGACCTCACAGTGAAATGCTGAATACAACAGGTGTAGTAGACCTCACAGTGAAATGCTGAATACAACAGGTGTAGTAGACCTTACAGTGAAATGCTGAATACAACAGGTGTAGTAGACCTCACAGTGAAATGCTGAATAGAACAGGTGTAGTAGACCTCACAGTGAAATACTGAATACAACAGGTATAGGTAGACCTTACAGTGAAATGCTGAATACAACAGGTGTAGTAGACCTTACAGTGAAATGCTGAATACAACAGGTATAGTAGACCTTACAGTGAAATGCTGAATACAACAGGTGTAGTAGACCTTACAGTGAAATGCTGAATACAACAGGTGTAGTAGACCTCACAGTGAAATGCTGAATACAACAGGTGTAGTAGACCTCACAGTGAAATGCTGAATACAACAGGTGTAGTAGACCTTACTGTGAAATGCTGAATACAACAGGTGTAGTAGACCTTCCTGTGAAATGCTGAATACAACAGGTGTAGTAGACCTCACAGTGAAATGCTGAATACAACAGGTGTAGTAGACCTCACAGTGAAATGCTGAATACAACAGGTGTAGTAGACCTCACAGTGAAATGCTGAATACAACAGGTGTAGTAGACCTCACAGTGAAATGCTGAATACAACAGGTGTAGTAGACCTCACAGTGAAATGCTGAATACAACAGGTGTAGTAGACCTCACAGTGAAATGCTGAATACAACAGGTGTAGGTAGACCTCACAGTGAAATGCTGAATACAACAGGTGTAGTAGACCTCACAGTGAAATGCTGAATACAACAGGTGTAGTAGACCTTACAGTGAAATGCTGAATACAACAGGTGTAGTAGACCTTACAGTGAAATGCTGAATACAACAGGTGTAGTAGACCTTACAGTGAAATGCTGAATACAACAGGTGTAGTAGACCTCACAGTGAAATGCTGAATACAACAGGTGTAGTAGACCTCACAGTGAAATGCTGAATACAACAGGTGTAGTAGACCTCACAGTGAAATGCTGAATACAACAGGTGTAGTAGACCTCACAGTGAAATGCTGAATACAACAGGTGTAGTAGACCTCACAGTGAAATGCTGAATACAACAGGTGTAGTAGACCTTACAGTGAAATGCTGAATACAACAGGTGTAGTAGACCTTACAGTGAAATGCTGAATACAACAGGTGTAGTAGACCTCACAGTGAAATGCTGAATACAACAGGTGTAGTAGACCTCACAGTGAAATGCTGAATACAACAGGTGTAGTAGACCTCACAGTGAAATGCTGAATACAACAGGTGTAGTAGACCTCACAGTGAAATGCTGAATACAACAGGTGTAGTAGACCTCACAGTGAAATGCTGAATACAACAGGTGTAGTAGACCTTACAGTGAAATGCTGAATACAACAGGTGTAGTAGACCTCACAGTGAAATGCTGAATACAACAGGTGTAGTAGACCTTACAGTGAAATGCTGAATACAACAGGTGTAGTAGACCTCACAGTGAAATGCTGAATACAACAGGTGTAGTAGACCTCACAGTGAAATGCTGAATACAACAGGTGTAGTAGACCTCACAGTGAAATGCTGAATACAACAGGTGTAGTAGACCTCACAGTGAAATGCTGAATACAACAGGTGTAGTAGACCTCACAGTGAAATGCTGAATACAACAGGTGTAGTAGACCTTACAGTGAAATGCTGAATACAACAGGTGTAGTAGACCTTACAGTGAAATGCTGAATACAACAGGTGTAGTAGACCTCACAGTGAAATGCTGAATACAACAGGTGTAGTAGACCTCACAGTGAAATGCTGAATACAACAGGTGTAGTAGACCTCACAGTGAAATGCTGAATACAACAGGTGTAGTAGACCTCACAGTGAAATGCTGAATACAACAGGTGTAGTAGACCTCACAGTGAAATGCTGAATACAACAGGTGTAGTAGACCTCACAGTGAAATGCTGAATACAACAGGTGTAGTAGACCTCACAGTGAAATGCTGAATACAACAGGTGTAGTAGACCTTACAGTGAAATGCTGAATACAACAGGTGTAGTAGACCTCACAGTGAAATGCTGAATACAACAGGTGTAGTAGACCTCACAGTGAAATGCTGAATACAACAGGTGTAGTAGACCTCACAGTGAAATGCTGAATACAACAGGTGTAGTAGACCTTACAGTGAAATGCTGAATACAACAGGTGTAGTAGACCTTACAGTGAAATGCTGAATACAACAGGTGTAGTAGACCTTACAGTGAAATGCTGAATACAACAGGTGTAGTAGACCTTACAGTGAAATGCTGAATACAACAGGTGTAGTAGACCTTACAGTGAAATGCTGAATACAACAGGTGTAGTAGACCTCACAGTGAAATGCTGAATACAACAGGTGTAGTAGACCTTACAGTGAAATGCTGAATACAACAGGTGTAGTAGACCTTACAGTGAAATGCTGAATACAACAGGTGTAGTAGACCTCACAGTGAAATGCTGAATACAACAGGTGTAGACGACCTCACAGTGAAATGCTGAATACAACAGGTGTAGACCTCACAGTGAAATGCTGAATACAACAGGTGTGGTAGACCTTACAGTGAAATGCTGAATACAACAGGTGTGGTAGACCTTACAGTGAAATGCTGAATACAACAGGTGTAGTAGACCTTACAGTGAAATGCTGAATACAACAGGTGTAGTAGACCTTACAGTGAAATGCTGAATACAACAGGTGTAGTAGACCTTACAGTGAAATGCTGAATACAACAGGTGTAGTAGACCTTACAGTGAAATGCTGAATACAACAGGTGTAGTAGACCTCACAGTGAAATGCTGAATACAACAGGTGTAGTAGACCTTACAGTGAAATGCTGAATACAACAGGTGTAGGTAGACCTCACAGTGAAATGCTGAATACAACAGGTGTAGTAGACCTCACAGTGAAATGCTGAATACAACAGGTGTAGTAGACCTCACAGTGAAATGCTGAATACAACAGGTGTAGTAGACCTCACAGTGAAATGTTGAATACAACAGGTGTAGTAGACCTCACAGTGAAATGCTGAATACAACAGGTGTAGTAGACCTCACAGTGAAATGCTGAATACAACAGGTGTAGTAGACCTCACAGTGAAATGCTGAATACAACAGGTGTAGTAGACCTCACAGTGAAATGCTGAATACAACAGGTGTAGTAGACCTCACAGTGAAATGCTGAATACAACAGGTGTAGTAGACCTCACAGTGAAATGCTGAATACAACAGGTGTAGTAGACCTCACAGTGAAATGCTGAATACAACAGGTGTAGTAGACCTCACAGTGAAATGCTGAATACAACAGGTGTAGTAGACCTTACTGTGAAATGCTTACTAACGAGCCCCTAACCGACAGTGCAGTTTAAAAAAAATACGGATAAGAATACGAGATAAAAGTAACAAGTAATTAAAGAGCAGCAGTAAAAAATAACAATAAATACAGGGGGTGCCGGCACAGAGTCAATGTGCGGGGGCACCTGTTAGTTGAGGTAGTATGTACAGTGGGGCAAAAAAGTATTTAGTCAGCCACCAATTGTGCAAGTTCTCCCACTTAAAAAGATGAGAGAGGCCTGTAATTTTCATCAGAGGTACACTTCAACTATGACAGACAAAATTAGAAAAAAAATCCAGAAAATCACATTGTAGGATTTTTAATGAATTTATTTGCAAATTATGGTGGAAAATAAGTATTTGGTCAATAACAAAAGTTTATCTCAATACTTTGTTATATACCCTTTGTTGGCAATGACAGAGGTCAAACGTTTTCTGTAAGTCTTCACAAGGTTTTCACACACTGTTGCTGGTATTTTGGCCCATTCCTCCATGCAGATCTCCTCTAGAGCAGTGATGTTTTGGGGCTGTTGCTGGGCAACACGGACTTTCAACTCCCTCCAAAGATTTTCTATGGGGTTGAGATCTGGAGACTGGCTAGGCCACTCCAGGACCTTGAAATGCTTCTTACGAAGCCACTCCTTCATCGCCCGGGCGGTGTGTTTGGGATCATTGTCATGCTGAAAGACCCAGCCACGTTTCATCTTCAATGCCCTTGCTGATGGTAGGCTTTGTTACTTTGGTCCCAGCTCTCTGCAGGTCATTCACTAGGTCCCCCCGTGTGGTTCTGGGATTTTTGCTCACCGTTCTTGTGATCATTTTGACCCCACGGGGTGAGATCTTGCGTGGAGCCCCAGATCGAGGGAGATTATCAGTGGTATTGTATGTCTTCCATTTCCTAATAATTCCTCCCACAGTTGATTTCTTCAAACCAAGTTGCTTACCTATTGCAGATTCAGTCTTCCCAGCCTGGTGCAGGTCTACAATTTTGTTTCTGGTGTCCTTTGACAGCTCTTTGGTCTTGGCCATTGTGGAGTTTGGAGTGTGACTGTTTGAGGTTGTGGAAAGGTGTCTTTTATACTGATAACAAGTTCAAACAGGTGCCATTAATACAGGTAACGAGTGGAGGACAAAGGAGCCTCTTAAAGAAGAAGTTACAGGTCTGTGAGAGCCAGAAATCTTGCTTGTTTGTAGGTGACCAAATACTTATTTTCCACCATAATTTGCAAAAAAATTCATTAAAAATCCTACAATGTGATTTTCTGGATTTTTTTTTCTCATTTTGTCTGTCATAGTTGAAGTGTACCTATGATGAAAATTACAGGCCTTTCTCATCTTTTTAAGTGGGAGAACTTTCACAATTGGTGGCTGACTAAATACTTTTTTGCCCCACTGTACATGTAGGTAGAGTTAATTAAAGTGACTATGCATAAATGACAACAGAGAGTGGCAGTGATGTGGAGAAGGGGGGGGAGCAATGTGAATAGTCTGGGTAGCCATTTGACTAGTTCAGGAGTCTCATGGCTTGGGGGTAGAAGCTGTTTAGAAGCCTCTTGGACCTAGACTTGGCGCTCCAGTACCGCTTGCCGTGTGGTAGCAGAGAGAACAGTCTGTGACTAGGGTAGCTGGAGTCTTTGACAATTTTTAGGGCCTTCCTCTGACACCGCCTGGTATAGAGGTCCTGGATGGCAGGAAGCTTGGCCCCAGTGATGTACTGGGCCGTTCGCACTACCCTCTGTAGTGCCTTGCAGTCGGAGGCCCGAGCAGTTGCCATACCAGGCAGTGATGCAACCAGTCAGGATGCTCTCTATGATGCAGCTGTAGAACTTTTTGAGGATCTGAGGACCCATGCCAAATCTTTTCAGTCTCCTGAGGGGGAATAGGTTTTGTCGTGCCCTCTTCACAACTGTCTTGGTGTGTTTAGACCATGATAGTTTGTTGGTGATGTTGACACCAATGAACTTGAAGCTCTCAACATGCTCCACTACAGCCCCGTCGATGAGAATGGGGCCGTGCTCAGTCCTCCTTTTCCTGTAGTCCACAATCATCTCCTTTGTCTTGATCACGTTGAGGGAGAGGTTGTTGTCCTGGCACCACACGGCCAGGTCTCTGACCTCCTCCCTATAGGCTGTCTCGTTGTTGTCGGTGATCAGGCCTACCACTGTTGTGTCGTCTGCACATTTAATGATGGTGTTGGAGTCATGCCTGGCCGTGTAGTCATGAGTGAACAGGGAGTACAGGAGGGGGTTGATTTATAGCACTATTGGATGCTCCAGGGCTTATTTCATCAACGTTTGAATTTTGACATGTTTTGTTAGATTTAGAACATAAAACAACATTTATAAAGCAAACACATTTTCCCTCCAGCACAGAAAATACTTCAATTGTTTAAGCAGAACAATGATTACAATATGTTTTTCGGAATACTGACCAGAAAAACGATCTTAAGAGGGTTAACCATCACTGATGGAGTTGACAGATACTCAAAACAGACATTTTGGCTCTAAAAAAACATTAGTAAAATATGGAATTTTTAAAATCTAAAAATCGACAATAAAAACAGCCATTCTATCACTCTGACAGAGTTGATGTTTTACGTTGACAAAAATGTCATTTTTCTTCCTCATTCAGCTGGTATAGACAGTAGCAATGTAGTTTCTCCTTGGGTGCTTTATGACTTGTCGTGGTCATTTCCTGTATTACTAAATGAGGAGAGTTTACAAACCACACACAAGTCAGAGTTATATTTAAACTTCATCTTTAATCAAATGAGCTTCACCATAGCCCTTTGACTCTCAGATCAATTCAGTGTCTATAAATTAATTCTGAGAGTGCCTATAAGAGAATACAAAGATCTTTTATAGCCAAGATACACCCCTCTCAACTTTCAAGACGAACCACAGATCTCAGGAACTCCACAAAGGGCCTTTTACTTGAGAGAGGAGTATCCCATAGCCAGATAGCATTCGCTATAAATTATCGTTCAGTTTGGTCTCTAAGACGAGGTTCTAATCTCGTTCTTGGTACTTCATAGTACCAAAACATTACCTCATCCAATGGCATATATCAATTGTCAACTTTAGATTCTCCCATCTCAAGAACACCCCCTCTTCTCCCCACTCCTGGACAAGCTCACTGAGGGGAGTGACTTCTAGGTCATATACTATCTCAAGATTAGTGCTACATCAGAGGGGACATACAATGGTTCCAGACACTGCCATACTCCTCCCCCCAATGAGAAAAGGAGGGAGTGACTGGCTTACAGACATTGTGGAGACAACTAACTGGTTCCCTATTAATCACGCCATCCCTTCACATGGTTTAGGAATAATTACAGACACATTCCCATAAGAAGACAATGTTCCATTCTGTCCTCCTCCCCTTCTGATATTCTGCATAGCACCACATGGTTTAACAGATACATTGACATATGAAGACAAGCCTGACCTCTCCCCTCTCTGGGCCTCAAGTGACTGAGCCCTAGCTGAGAAGGGATAACTGCAACTGTCAACAGTATAGTCCAAAGGGAGACATTCTAATGACAAGTATCTCACATAATCATATGTAAATAAAACATATTATCTATGTTACCTAACTAATTCTGATTCAGCTACGACAGACTCCAAATGAAATGTCCATGTTCTATTTTAATCTATCAGGCAGGTGCAGGTGACGGGTCATGGTTGTAACCATGGTGATTCCAATATTGTTTGTTTACATCTATCAACAGTAGAGAACATTCCAGACCATGAGTGGTCTTGTTGCACTAGATGTAATGAGGACATGAATAAGGGGTCCTGATGGTATAGCTGCCCCTGCTCATTCCTGATCCATTTAGGAAATTTGCCTGTATGTACATTTTAAGTTCAAATAATGCATCAAAATCTATAAAAATAGATGTTCCTGCCGGACAAGGATTATACCGTCATTCCAGATTCCCTGAGCTAACTTCCTGCCAGTCTACACATTTTACCATGAGGCTGAGAGAGAAATGTTCAAGCTGGTTTAAAGCTCATTTACTGTCATTCTAAACACATGCTATCTGGGGGTCCCGATCTCCGGGTGGACCCAACAGGCCAGGTCCTGCTCTGCCAGCCACCCATCCAGACCTGCTGTAGAGATGGCTGCTGCAGAGCTTCTGAGCCATACCACCCATGTATTTATCATGGGGTCTACCACTGCAGACCTGGCTCAGGCCCTCAGCCTGCTGTAGAGATGGCTGGCTCTAGGTGACTGGCTGTTGGCTTCTGTAGGAGACTGTTAGTTCGGCTGGCTGACCAGGCCTCTATTTTGGCAGCAGTGGGAGAGGTCTGTTGGCTTCTGTAGGAGACTCTGTCAGTACGGCTGGCTGACCAGGCCTCTATTTTGGCAGCAGTGGGAGAAGTCTTTTGGCTGCTGTAGGAGACAGATGGAGCAGAGGGGAGGATAGCAGGGCACTAGAGTTCTGTCTGGAGGAGGGAGGGAGGGATGGGGGACCGGCCAGGGTTATCAGAGCGAGACACAATGTGACCCGTCTGGCTCTGGTAGTCTCTCGGTCAGTTACAAAAAGAGAGGCGAGAGAGAAATAATTAGCTTCATGAGGACATTTCTGTCTTAACCTATGAAGAAAATGTGTGTGTGGTTATCACTGTTCATCGTGTTGTATTCAGGATGTGGACAACGCAGCTCTGTCTCGTCTGGACCTGGAGAGGAAGGTGGAGTCGCTTCAGGAGGAGATCAACTTCCTGAAGAAACTACACGATGAGGTCAGAACACACACATAGGCATGCACACGCACGCACACACACACACACACGGATGTAAACACACACACACACACAACAACACTATCTCGCACACACCCTCCCTCTTCTTTGACCCCTGACCTCTAACCCCAGAGGGATATCCTACATCTACTCTGGGTTATCTAAAGCTAATCAGATTTAGATAGCTTCACATTCCAGCTCAGACTTTATCCGTACTACGGCGGTGGAAATTGCTCGTCTGCCTGCAGCTTACTCTAGCGGGCTTGTAAATGTATGAGTGTGTCGCACCTGGCTAGTTGAATACCGAACGCGTCATTGAGTCATGAGAGTGGCAGTGGTGAAACATCAATCCATGGGCGAGTCATTGTTAGGGCTGTTATGGTGAACGTATTACCACCACACCTGCGGTCACGAGTCATGATGGCAGTCAAATTCCACCTGACCGTTTAGTCGCGGTAATTAGGCTTCTCCAAGCTCTGATGCTGCTGCTGGTCAGATAGTAGTCTACCAAACTTGCTACCTGCCTGGGACTCAGCACTCTATTGTCCCTGTAATCACTCTGACATCAATGCAAATGTAATGGAACATCTAATCAAACACTAATTGAGAGCCCATGAGCTCATGTTGCGAAACATTTCTATAGGCTATGCAATTGCGGGAGAAAACCGAGTGATGGCCTCTACTAAAAAGAGGAGGATCCCATCAGCTTTCTATAGGCTAGGCCTACTATGTTTATTTCTCAACTTTCCTAATACGAAGCACATTGCTTCGTCTACCTGGCTGGCATGAAAATGAACCACGGGAATAGGTGGTTCCACTCGCTATTTATGTGCATAGATGACAACCCTCCTTTTTTATGTATATTTAACTAGGCAAGTCAGTTAAGAATAAATTCTTATTTTCTTCATATCATGTTTCTTTAGACCTGTCTAAAATAAATAATGGATTTATTGTGATGGTGTAGGCTATATCACATGGATTTATTAGACTTTTTAAAATGTAGATGTTCCAAAGGCCTGCAGAAAGCCAGGAGATTCTAAACGTGTTTATGTTAATTAACGGTCAATTACCGTGAGCAGTTATTTGCTTGATACCGGCTGACAAAATTGAATGACCGCCACAGCCCTAGTCAGTGCCACATATATTTGTACCGAAATCAAAAATACTATCTTGCAAATTCAGCAGGCTATGGTGTGAAATAGGCTTCAAGAAGTACCATTTTTATTTTTGTTACTTATCGTTAATGCCGTCTTTGGTGTGCTTATCAATCGACCTTCCCCTCCTATCGATAAAATACATGTTATTCAGTCATACAAAAGTTTTACAATTCCAGAAGTTTCAAATGATTCTGTGATTACTAAATAATGTGGTAGGTATTTTAATATTACATTTTTTTACACACAACATTTGATTCATCAAATATTTCATTTGTCGTCTTCCTCAAATAAAGGGGATGATGACACAATATTTGCAAGAGGGAATCTGATTTCATTGGTCTTCAACTCGTGGCTCAGTCATTTCATTCAGGGTAAGTGAGGTTAGCTGTGAGTTAGCTTTCCCCGGAGCAGGTTCGTTCTGAAGGATTCGTTGCCATAGAAATTTACCTGGCTTAAAGCTGGGCCACATTCCAATGACTGTCTATCCCGAGATGAACTCAGAGTTAACCAAAGTTACCTCGCTAACTCTTCTAACCTAATTCATAGGATCTCTCTCTAACCCCTGTCTGTGGGAGCTGCAGTCGCAGGTACTGACCCCTCTCTGACCTCTGACTCCTGTCTGTAGGAGCTGTTGGCGCTGTAGTCTCAGGTGCTGACCCCTCTCTGACCTCTGACCCCTGTCTGTAGGAGCTGTTGGCGCTGTAGTCTCAGGTGCTGACCCCTCTCTGACCTCTGACCCCTGTCTGTAGGAGTTGTTGGCGCTGTAGTCTCAGGTGCTGACCCCTCTCTGACCTCTGACCCCTGTCTGTAGGAGCTGTTGGCGCTGTAGTCTCAGGTGCTGACCCCTCTCTGACCTCTGACCCCTGTCTGTAGGAGCTGTTGGAGCTGCAGTCTCAGGTGCAGGTGTCGCAGCAGGTGCAGATGGACATTGATGTGGTGAAGCCAGACCTGACGGGCGCTCTCAGGGACGTCCGCTCTCAGTACGAGAACCTGGCCTCCAAGAACATGCAGGAGTCAGACGACTGGTACAAGTCCAAGGTAGGCTGCACCCTATACCCTATACCCTACAGCAGTAGTCCCCTAACCCATATTAATCCATTTCATGTGTCGGAAGGTAGGTGCACTTGTTTCAGCAGCCCTAGTGCCGGGAAGACAACGTGTTCCCATTTTGAACCATTTCATGTGTCTGGATGTAGAACTCCGACCTACCCGGCAGGCCCAGAGAGCAAATCAAGTGCACCTATAGGCCTAGCGCAGGCCAGTCAGATCAGATCACGTGTCTGCAGTTTCCACGCTCCATAGACGGAAAAAGAAGCCTTGAACACACAGCAAAGTTGATACTGAGAGATTTCAAAACATTTAGAACCATGACTAGAGAGAGACTCAAGGAATACAGCACAGACCTGCTGCTTATATGAGTGACTTCATGTTTACGTTGTTACTCAGCTCTGTCAACACTTTTGTATTCAACACTTCTAGAAGCCAGACATGCGTTCTCCCTACTAATGGAGGCTGGTCTTTCTTTACTTCGAGGAATATTCCACTTTAACTGGACATCGGCGTAACAACATGAATTGGTGCATGGGGCAGAAATAGGAGGGAGGAGGGAGGGAGAGCAGAGGGAGGGAGGGAGAGCAGAGGGAGGGAGGGAGAGCAGAGGGAGAGCAGAGGGAGGGAGGGAGGGAGGGAGGGAGGGAGGGAGGGAGGGAGGGAGGGAGGGAGAGCGGAGGGAGGGAGGGAGGGAGGGAGGGAGGGAGGGAGGGGAGAGGGAAGGGAGAGGGAAGGGAGAGCGGAGGGACGGTGAGTCGGGTGAGGTGGCCTCACCGCTGCAGGAGTTATTGTCTACACCCTATACCCTACACCCTACAGGAGTTACTGTCTGCCCCCTATACCCTACACCCTGCAGGAGTTACTGTCTGCACCCTATACCCTACACCCTGCAGGAGTTACTGTCTGCACCCTACACCCTGCAGGAGTTACTGTCTGCACCCTATACCCTACACCCTACAGGAGTTACTGTCTGCCCCCTATACCCTACACCCTGCAGGAGTTACTGTCTGCCCCCTATACCCTACACCCTGCAGGAGTTACTGTCTGCACCCTACACCCTACACCCTGCAGGAGTTACTGTCTGCACCCTATACCCTGCAGGAGTTACTGTCTGCACCCTATACCCTACACCCTGCAGGAGTTACTGTCTGCCCCCTACACCCTACACCCTGCAGGAGTTACTGTCTGCACCCTATACCCTACACCCTGCAGGAGTTACTGTCTGCACCCTATACCCTACACCCTGCAGGAGTTACTGTCTGCCCCCTATACCCTACACCCTGCAGGAGTTACTGTCTGCACCCTATACCCTGCAGGAGTTACTGTCTGCCCCCTATACCCTGCAGGAGTTACTGTCTGCACCCTATACCCTACACCCTGCAGGAGTTACTGTCTGCCCCCTACACCCTACACCCTGCAGGAGTTACTGTCTGCACCCTATACCCTACACCCTGCAGGAGTTACTGTCTGCACCCTATACCCTACACCCTGCAGGAGTTACTGTCTGCACCCTATACCCTACACCCTGCAGGAGTTACTGTCTGCACCCTATACCCTACACCCTGCAGGAGTTACTGTCTGCACCCTATACCCTACACCCTGCAGGAGTTACTGTCTGCCCCCTATACCCTACACCCTGCAGGATTTACTGTCTGCACCCTATACCCTACACCCTGCAGGAGTTACTGTCTGCACCCTATACCCTACACCCTGCAGGAGTTACTGTCTGCACCCTATACCCTACACCCTGCAGGAGTTACTGTCTGCACCCTATACCCTACACCCTGCAGGAGTTACCGTCTGCACCCTATACCCTACACCCTGCAGGAGTTACTGTCTGCACCCTATACCCTACACCCTGCAGGAGTTACTGTCTGCACCCTATACCCTACACCCTGCAGGAGTTACTGTCTGCTCCCTATACCCTACACCCTGCAGGAGTTACTGTCTACACCTTACACCCTGCAGGAGTTACTGTCTGCACCCTATACCCTACACCCTGCAGGAGTTACTGTCTGCCCCCTATACCCTACACCCTGCAGGAGTTACTGTCTGCACCCTATACCCTACACCCTGCAGGAGTTACTGTCTATACCCTACACCCTGCAGGAGTTACTGTCTGCACCCTATACCCTACACCCTGCAGGAGTTACTGTCTGCCCCCTATACCCTACACCCTGCAGGAGTTACTGTCTGCACCCTATACCCTACACCCTGCAGGAGTTACTGTCTGCCCCCTACACCCTACACCCTGCAGGAGTTATTGTCTACACCCTATACCCTACACCCTGCAGGAGTTACCGTCTGCACCCTACACCCTGCAGGAGTTACTGTCTGCACCCTATACCCTACACCCTGCAGGAGTTACTGTCTGCACCCTACACCCTACACCCTGCAGGAGTTACTGTCTGCCCCCTATACCCTACACCCTGCAGGAGTTACTGTCTACACCCTATACCCTACACCCTGCAGGAGTTACTGTCTGCACCCTATACCCTACACCCTGCAGGAGTTACTGTCTGCACCCTATACCCTACACCCTGCAGGAGTTACTGTCTGCCCCCTATACCCTACACCCTGCAGGAGTTACTGTCTGCCCCCTACACCCTACACCCTGCAGGAGTTACTGTCTGCACCCTATACCCTACACCCTGCAGGAGTTACTGTCTGCACCCTACACCCTACACCCTGCAGGAGTTACTGTCTGCACCCTATACCCTACACCCTGCAGGAGTTACCGTCTGCACCCTATACCCTACACCCTGCAGGAGTTACTGTCTGCACCCTATACCCTACACCCTGCAGGAGTTACTGTCTGCACCCTATACCCTACACCCTGCAGGAGTTACTGTCTGCCCCCTATACCCTACACCCTGCAGGAGTTACTGTCTGCACCCTATACCCTACACCCTGCAGGAGTTACTGTCTACACCCTACACCCTGCAGGAGTTACTGTCTGCACCCTACACCCTGCAGGAGTTACTGTCTGCCCCCTATACCCTACACCCTGCAGGAGTTACTGTCTGCCCCCTATACCCTACACCCTGCAGGAGTTACCGTCTGCACCCTATACCCTACACCCTGCAGGAGTTACCGTCTGCACCCTATACCCTACACCCTGCAGGAGTTACTGTCTGCACCCTATACCCTACACCCTGCAGGAGTTACCGTCTGCACCCTATACCCTACACCCTGCAGGAGTTACTGTCTGCACCCTACACCCTACACCCTGCAGGAGTTACTGTCTGCACCCTATACCCTACACCCTGCAGGAGTTACTGTCTGCACCCTATACCCTACACCCTGCAGGAGTTACTGTCTGCACCCTATACCCTACACCCTGCAGGAGTTACTGTCTGCCCCCTATACCCTACACCCTGCAGGAGTTACTGTCTGCACCCTATACCCTACACCCTGCAGGAGTTACTGTCTGCACCCTATACCCTACACCCTGCAGGAGTTACTGTCTGCACCCTATACCCTACACCCTGCAGGAGTTACTGTCTGCCCCCTATACCCTACACCCTGCAGGAGTTACTGTCTGCACCCTATACCCTACACCCTACAGGAGTTACTGTCTGCACCCTATACCCTACACCCTGCAGGAGTTACTGTCTGCACCCTACACCCTGCAGGAGTTACTGTCTGCACCCTATACCCTACACCCTGCAGGAGTTACTGTCTGCACCCTATACCCTACACCCTGCAGGAGTTACTGTCTGCCCCCTACACCCTGCAGGAGTTACTGTCTGCCCCCTATACCCTACACCCTGCAGGAGTTACTGTCTGCCCCCTATACCCTACACCCTGCAGGAGTTACTGTCTGCACCCTATACCCTACACCCTGCAGGAGTTACTGTCTGCACCCTATACCCTACACCCTGCAGGAGTTACTGTCTGCCCTCTATACCCTACACCCTGCAGGAGTTACTGTCTGCCCCCTATACCCTACACCCTGCAGGAGTTACTGTCTGCACCCTATACCCTACACCCTGCAGGAGTTACTGTCTGCCCCCTATACCCTACACCCTGCAGGAGTTACTGTCTGCCCCCTATACCCTACACCCTGCAGGAGTTACTGTCTGCACCCTATACCCTACACCCTGCAGGAGTTACTGTCTACACCCTATACCCTACACCCTGCAGGAGTTACTGTCTACACCCTATACCCTACACCCTGCAGGAGTTACTGTCTGCCCCCTATACCCTACACCCTGCAGGAGTTACTGTCTGCCCCCTATACCCTACACCCTGCAGGAGTTACTGTCTGCACCCTATACCCTACACCCTGCAGGAGTTACTGTCTACACCCTATACCCTACACCCTGCAGGAGTTACTGTCTGCCCCCTATACCCTACACCCTGCAGGAGTTACTGTCTGCACCCTATACCCTACACCCTGCAGGAGTTACTGTCTGCCCCCTATACCCTACACCCTGCAGGAGTTACTGTCTGCCCCCTATACCCTACACCCTGCAGGAGTTACTGTCTGCACCCTATACCCTACACCCTGCAGGAGTTACTGTCTACACCCTATACCCTACACCCTGCAGGAGTTACTGTCTGCCCCCTATACCCTACACCCTGCAGGAGTTACTGTCTGCACCCTATACCCTACACCCTGCAGGAGTTACTGTCTACACCCTATACCCTACACCCTGCAGGAGTTATTGTCTACACCCTATACCCTACACCCTGCAGGAGTTACTGTCTGCCCCCTTTACCCTACACCCTGCAGGAGTTACTGTCTGCCCCCTATACCCTACACCCTGCAGGAGTTACTGTCTGCACCCTACACCCTACACCCTGCAGGAGTTACTGTCTACACCCTATACCCTACACCCTGCAGGAGTTACTGTCTGCCCCCTATACCCTACACCCTGCAGGAGTTACTGTCTGCACCCTATACCCTACACCCTGCAGGAGTTACTGTCTGCACCCTATACCCTACACCCTGCAGGAGTTACTGTCTGCACCCTATACCCTACACCCTGCAGGAGTTACTGTCTGCACCCTATACCCTACACCCTGCAGGAGTTACTGTCTGCACCCTATACCCTACACCCTGCAGGAGTTACTGTCTGCACCCTATACCCTACACCCTGCAGGAGTTACTGTCTGCACCCTACACCCTGCAGGAGTTACTGTCTGCACCCTATACCCTACACCCTGCAGGAGTTACTGTCTGCCCCCTACACCCTACACCCTACACCCTGCAGGAGTTACTGTCTGCACCCTACACCCTACACCCTGCAGGAGTTACTGTCTGCCCCCTACACCCTACACCCTACACCCTGCAGGAGTTACTGTCTGCACCCTACACCCTGCAGGAGTTACTGTCTGCCCCCTATACCCTACACCCTGCAGGAGTTA
This sequence comes from Salvelinus namaycush, assembly GCF_016432855.1. Classification (NCBI taxonomy): domain Eukaryota; kingdom Metazoa; phylum Chordata; class Actinopteri; order Salmoniformes; family Salmonidae; genus Salvelinus; species Salvelinus namaycush. The sequence goes on along the minus strand of NW_024059512.1, from coordinate 5,948 downwards.
CTGTCTGCACCCTATACCCTACACCCTGCAGGAGTTACTGTCTGCACCCTATACCCTACACCCTGCAGGAGTTACTGTCTTCACCCTATACCCTAAACCCTGCAGGAGTTACTGTCTGCACCCTATACCCTACACCCTGCAGGAGTTACTGTCTGCACCCTATACCCTACACCCTGCAGGAGTTACTGTCTGCCCCCTATACCCTGCACCCTGCAGGAGTTACTGTCTGCCCCCTATACCCTACACCCTGCAGGAGTTACTGTCTGCCCCCTATACCCTACACCCTGCAGGAGTTACTGTCTGCACCCTATACCCTACACCCTGCAGGAGTTACTGTCTGCACCCTATACCCTACACCCTGCAGGAGTTACTGTCTGCCCCCTATACCCTACACCCTGCAGGAGTTACTGTCTGCCCCCTATACCCTACACCCTGCAGGAGTTACTGTCTGCACCCTATACCCTACACCCTGCAGGAGTTACTGTCTGCACCCTACACCCTGCAGGAGTTACTGTCTGCACCCTATACCCTACACCCTGCAGGAGTTACTGTCTGCCCCCTATACCCTACACCCTGCAGGAGTTACTGTCTGCACCCTACACCCTACACCCTGCAGGAGTTACTGTCTGCCCCCTATACCCTACACCCTGCAGGAGTTACTGTCTGCACCCTATACCCTACACCCTGCAGGAGTTACTGTCTGCACCCTACACCCTGCAGGAGTTACTGTCTGCACCCTATACCCTACACCCTGCAGGAGTTACTGTCTGCACCCTATACCCTACACCCTGCAGGAGTTACTGTCTGCACCCTATACCCTACACCCTGCAGGAGTTACTGTCTGCACCCTACACCCTGCAGGAGTTACCGTCTGCCCCCTATACCCTACACCCTGCAGGAGTTACTGTCTACACCCTATACCCTACACCCTGCAGGAGTTACTGTCTGCACCCTATACCCTACACCCTGCAGGAGTTACTGTCTGCACCCTACACCCTGCAGGAGTTACTGTCTGCACCCTATACCCTACACCCTACAGGAGTTACTGTCTACACCCTATACCCTATACCCTACAGGAGTTACTGTCTGCCCCCTATACCCTACACCCTACAGGAGTTACTGTCTGCACCCTATACCCTACACCCTGCAGGAGTTACTGTCTGCCCCCTATACCCTACACCCTGCAGGAGTTACTGTCTGCACCCTATACCCTACACCCTGCAGGAGTTACTGTCTGCCCCCTATACCCTACACCCTGCAGGAGTTACTGTCTACACCCTATACCCTACACCCTGCAGGAGTTATTGTCTACACCCTATACCCTACACCCTGCAGGAGTTACTGTCTGCCCCCTATACCCTACACCCTGCAGGAGTTACTGTCTACACCCTATACCCTACACCCTGCAGGAGTTATTGTCTACACCCTATACCCTACACCCTGCAGGAGTTACTGTCTGCACCCTATACCCTACACCCTGCAGGAGTTACTGTCTGCACCCTATACCCTACACCCTGCAGGAGTTACTGTCTGCACCCTATACCCTACACCCTGCAGGAGTTACTGTCTACACCCTATACCCTACACCCTGCAGGAGTTACTGTCTGCCCCCTATACCCTACACCCTGCAGGAGTTACTGTCTGCACCCTACACCCTGCAGGAGTTACTGTCTGCACCCTATACCCTACACTCTGCAGGAGTTATTGTCTGCCCCCTATACCCTACACCCTGCAGGAGTTACTGTCTGCACCCTATACCCTACACCCTGCAGGAGTTACCGTCTGCACCCTATACCCTACACCCTGCAGGAGTTACTGTCTGCACCCTATACCCTACACCCTGCAGGAGTTACTGTCTGCACCCTATACCCTACACCCTGCAGGAGTTACTGTCTGCACCCTACACCCTGCAGGAGTTACTGTCTGCACCCTATACCCTACACCCTGCAGGAGTTACTGTCTGCCCCCTATACCCTACACCCTGCAGGAGTTACTGTCTGCACCCTATACCCTACACCCTGCAGGAGTTACTGTCTGCACCCTATACCCTACAGGAGTTACTGTCTGCCCCCTATACCCTACACCCTGCAGGAGTTACTGTCTGCACCCTATACCCTACACCCTGCAGGAGTTACTGTCTGCCCCCTATACCCTACACCCTGCAGGAGTTACTGTCTGCCCCCTATACCCTACACCCTGCATGAGTTATTGTCTGCACCCTATACCCTACACCCTGCAGGAGTTACTGTCTGCACCCTACACCCTGCAGGAGTTATTGTCTGCACCCTATACCCTACACCCTGCAGGAGTTACTGTCTGCCCCCTATACCCTACACCCTACAGGAGTTACCGTCTGCACCCTATACCCTACACCCTGCAGGAGTTACTGTCTGCACCCTATACCCTACACCCTGCAGGAGTTACCGTCTGCACCCTATACCCTACACCCTGCAGGAGTTACTGTCTGCACCCTACACCCTACACCCTGCAGGAGTTACTGTCTGCACCCTATACCCTACACCCTGCAGGAGTTACTGTCTGCACCCTATACCCTACACCCTGCAGGAGTTACTGTCTGCACCCTATACCCTACACCCTGCAGGAGTTACTGTCTGCCCCCTATACCCTACACCCTGCAGGAGTTACTGTCTGCACCCTATACCCTACACCCTGCAGGAGTTACTGTCTGCACCCTATACCCTACACCCTGCAGGAGTTACTGTCTGCACCCTATACCCTACACCCTGCAGGAGTTACTGTCTGCCCCCTATACCCTACACCCTGCAGGAGTTACTGTCTGCACCCTATACCCTACACCCTACAGGAGTTACTGTCTGCCCCCTATACCCTACACCCTGCAGGAGTTACTGTCTGCACCCTACACCCTGCAGGAGTTACTGTCTGCACCCTATACCCTACACCCTGCAGGAGTTACTGTCTGCACCCTATACCCTACACCCTGCAGGAGTTACTGTCTGCCCCCTACACCCTGCAGGAGTTACTGTCTGCCCCCTATACCCTACACCCTGCAGGAGTTACTGTCTGCCCCCTATACCCTACACCCTGCAGGAGTTACTGTCTGCACCCTATACCCTACACCCTGCAGGAGTTACTGTCTGCACCCTATACCCTACACCCTGCAGGAGTTACTGTCTGCCCTCTATACCCTACACCCTGCAGGAGTTACTGTCTGCCCCCTATACCCTACACCCTGCAGGAGTTACTGTCTGCACCCTATACCCTACACCCTGCAGGAGTTACTGTCTGCCCCCTATACCCTACACCCTGCAGGAGTTACTGTCTGCCCCCTATACCCTACACCCTGCAGGAGTTACTGTCTGCACCCTATACCCTACACCCTGCAGGAGTTACTGTCTACACCCTATACCCTACACCCTGCAGGAGTTACTGTCTACACCCTATACCCTACACCCTGCAGGAGTTACTGTCTGCCCCCTATACCCTACACCCTGCAGGAGTTACTGTCTGCCCCCTATACCCTACACCCTGCAGGAGTTACTGTCTGCACCCTATACCCTACACCCTGCAGGAGTTACTGTCTACACCCTATACCCTACACCCTGCAGGAGTTACTGTCTGCCCCCTATACCCTACACCCTGCAGGAGTTACTGTCTGCACCCTATACCCTACACCCTGCAGGAGTTACTGTCTGCCCCCTATACCCTACACCCTGCAGGAGTTACTGTCTGCCCCCTATACCCTACACCCTGCAGGAGTTACTGTCTGCACCCTATACCCTACACCCTGCAGGAGTTACTGTCTACACCCTATACCCTACACCCTGCAGGAGTTACTGTCTGCCCCCTATACCCTACACCCTGCAGGAGTTACTGTCTGCACCCTATACCCTACACCCTGCAGGAGTTACTGTCTACACCCTATACCCTACACCCTGCAGGAGTTATTGTCTACACCCTATACCCTACACCCTGCAGGAGTTACTGTCTGCCCCCTATACCCTACACCCTGCAGGAGTTACTGTCTGCCCCCTATACCCTACACCCTGCAGGAGTTACTGTCTGCACCCTACACCCTACACCCTGCAGGAGTTACTGTCTACACCCTATACCCTACACCCTGCAGGAGTTACTGTCTGCCCCCTATACCCTACACCCTGCAGGAGTTACTGTCTGCACCCTATACCCTACACCCTGCAGGAGTTACTGTCTGCACCCTATACCCTACACCCTGCAGGAGTTACTGTCTGCACCCTATACCCTACACCCTGCAGGAGTTACTGTCTGCACCCTATACCCTACACCCTGCAGGAGTTACTGTCTGCACCCTATACCCTACACCCTGCAGGAGTTACTGTCTGCACCCTACACCCTGCAGGAGTTACTGTCTGCACCCTATACCCTACACCCTGCAGGAGTTACTGTCTGCCCCTACACCTACACCCTACACCCTGCAGGAGTTACTGTCCTGCACCCTACAACCCTACACCCTGCAGGAGTTACTGTCTGCCCCTACAACCCTACCCTACACCCTGCAGGAGTTACTGTCTGCACCCTACACCCTGCAGGAGTTACTGTCTGCCCCCTATACCCTACACCTGCAGGAGTTTACTGTCTGCACCCTATACCCTACAACCCTGCAGGAGTTACTGTCTGCACCCATCATAACCTACACCCTGCAGGAGTTACTGTCTGCACCCTATACCCTAAACCCTTGGCAGGATTACTGTCTGCACCCTATACCCTACACCCTGCAGGAGTTACTGTCTGCACCCTATACCCTACACCTGCAGGAGTTACTGTCCTGCCCCCATACCCTGCACCCTGCAGGAGTTACTGTCTGCCCCCTATACCCTACACCCTGCAGGAGTTACTGTCTGCCACCCTATACCTACACCCTGCAGGAGTTACTGTCTGCACCCTATACCCTACACCCTGCAGGAGTTACTGTCCTGCACCCTATACCCTACACCCTGCAGGAGTTACTGTCTGCACCCTATACCCTACACCCTGCAGGAGTTACTGTCTGCACCCTATACCCTACACCCTGCAGAGTTACTGTCTGCCCCCTATACCCTACAACCTGCAGGAGTTACTGTCTGCCCCCTATACCCTACACCCTGCAGGAGTTACTGTCCTGCACCCTACACCCTGCAGGAGTTACTGTCTGCACCCTATACCCTACACCCTGCAGGAGTTACTGTCTGCACCCTATACCCTACACCCCTGCAGGAGTTACTGTCTGCCCCCTATACCCTACACCCTGCAGGAGTTACTGTCTGCCCCCTATACCCTACACCCTGCAGGAGTTTACTGTCTGCCCCCTATACCCTACCACCCTGCAGGAGTTACTGTCTGCACCCTATACCCTACACCCTGCAGGAGTTACTGTCTGCACCCTACCCCCCTGCAGGAGTTACTGTCTGCACCCTATACCCTACACCCTGCAGGAGTTACTGTCTGCACCCTATACCCTACACCCTGCAGGAGTTACGTCTGCACCCTATACCCTACACCCTGCAGGAGTTACTGTCTGCACCCTATACCCTAAACCCTGCAGGAGTTACTGTCTGCACCCTATACCCTACACCCTGCAGGAGTTACTGTCTGCACCTATACCCTACACCCTGCAGGAGTTACTGTCTGCCCCCTATACCCTGCACCTGCAGGAGTTACTGTCTGCCCCTATACCCTACACCCTGCAGGAGTTACTGTCTGCCCCCTATACCCTACACCCTGCAGGAGTTACTGTCTGCACCCTATACCCTACACACCTGCAGGAGTTACTGTCTGCACCCTATACCCTACACCCTGCAGGAGTTACTGTCTGCCCCCTATACCCTACACCCTGCAGGAGTTACTGTCTGCCCCTATACCCTACACCTGCAGGAGTTACTGTCTGCACCCTATACCCTACACCCTGCAGGAGTTACTGTCTGCACCCTACACACTGCAGAGTTACTGTCTGC
>NW_024059511.1:0-34775 GCF_016432855.1 Salvelinus namaycush | reverse complement strand
GAAACATATTGCAAATGCACAAAAGTCAACTAGCAAGTCAGTGTCCATCAGCCAATTAGATATTTTCAGACACCAAACTGATACCATCTGACTCCAAACTCACTTTTTCCAACTCGTTTAGAAGCCAACTATCACATATTTCAGAGCAGGCCCAAAATTCACAGCGCCTTCCATTTAAACCATAATAAAACAAATAATACGTAGTTATGTTCTAGCTGCGGGTCCAGTTTTCACATTATGTTTAGCCCTATGTGAGGCGACCTCGAATCCCAAGTTTCGGCTCGATAGGTCATTCGGTGCCCGAGCAAAACCTTAATTGGTGCTGAAATTCCACTTTTTTCCATGCCTTGCTACGGGGTCCTTGAATGAGCTATCGGACAGAAATGTCGGGGTCCGTCTCTATGGGCCGAGCCGGTTTCAATGCACCTAGTCTGCAACTCTGGGACTTTTCTAAATGTCACCATTTTGTAATGCTCAAAATGAATTGAAGTCAATGCAAATGCACCGAGGCTTTTTATCGGTCCGAGAACCTTCTAGAGCCACATAACTCACCGTGCTTAATCGACCTGAGCTCTAGAACAGGTTTGTAAAGTTTCAGAACTCTAGGTCTGACGGTTCTTTAAAAGTTCAAACAAAAGTAACTATTGCAGGCACTGTCTGCCTCTAAGCCCCTCAGTGTGTCACTCCATCCTTTCTGTGTGGGTGTGTAAATTTTTCCTTGAAATCTGATGGGATGAATGACTGATTTACAGTTCATGAGGGTTGCCTATTCACATATATTAAGTTTTGGAAAGATTTGACTTTTTTAACCCTTCGAAACAGCCCTTTTGACACCAATTATGGCACTTCCGGTTGGCACAGGAAGCTGAAAGTAAACACATATCCTCATTGGAGTGGGCTTTTACAGAATCCTGAGTTTTAAGTCTATACGTTAAGAACTCACTGATTTACATAGGGTTGAATGCACTATTTCTCTCAAACTGCAGGTTGGGTATGGCAAACACTTTTAGGGTGATTTAACCACTTCCGGTTGCTCCAGGAAGCTTAGAATCGACACAGGTAGACCTCATAGTGGCCTGATGGATTGTCATCGAAGACAGGTTCATAAGGCATTATTAACCCACATAGGCTTCAGGTTGAATTTAGGGGAGCAGGCAATGTATCCTATGGGGAGACATGTCATTGTAAACTGTTTGATGTAAACACCTTCTTTTAACTATTAAGGGTTAATGCCACACGGTCAATGTTAGGCTTGCACAGATCGGGAGGACCTTAGGAACGTTCCTGAGGTCAAATTGTGCTTCTAACCTTAACGGTTCTCTCTCTGTCTCCCAAAAGCAAAAAATATGAAATTGAGGTCAAAGGGTCATTTGGGTCCTTCTTCTTGTCCCTGTCGCTGCACTCAGACCGAGCTAGCTACGGTCAAGCGGGGCATCTCGTTGAACTCGGCACGGCCTGGAGATAATGGCAATGCCATTGCAGGCTTTGTGTGTCTTTAAGCACCGTACTTTTTCACTCCATCCTTTTATCCCCTTTTCTTCGTGGTATCCAATCGCTAGTAATTACTATCTTGTCTCATCGCTACAACTCCCGTATGGGCTCAGGAGAGACGAAGGTCGAAAGCCACGCGTCCTCCGAAGCACAACCACAACCAAGCCGCACTGCTTCTTAACACAGCGCGCCTCCAACCCGGAAGCCAGCCGCACCAATGTGTCGGAGGAAACACCGGTGCACATGGCCCCCTTGGGCTAGCGCGCACTGCCCCCGGCCACGCCACAAAAGTCGCTGGAGCGCGATGAGACAAGGATATCCCTACCGGCCAAACCCCTCCCTAACCCGGACGACGCTAGGGCCAACGGACCTCCCGGTCGCGGCCGGCTGCGGCAGAGCCTGGCTCAAACACAGAGACTCTGGTGGCGCAGCTAGCACTGCGATGCAGTGCCCTAGACCACTGCGCCACCCGGGAGGCAGAATCTGACCTTTTTAACCCTTCGAAACTGACCCTATGGCACCATTTGAAGGTACTTCCGGTTGACATAGGAAGCTGAAAGTGAACACATATCCTCCTTGGGGTAGGCTCTTATATAATATTGAGTTTTAAGTCTTTATGTTAAGAACTGACTTATTTACAGAGGGTTAAATGAGTGTGTGTTATTTCATAAAATCACATAAAATCACAGAATTCTGGCAGAGCTTCGAGACCCACTTAAAAAATGTTCGTCTGAACACACTGCAACTGGATCTGTAATTGTTTTTTTTTTTTACTCCTTTTTGTGAACATGACCAATTTGTCAATGTACGATTTCTCTTAAATTACGATAGATAAATGGCTGGTTCTTTTTTTCCTGACACCGTATGCTTATGTACTTTGACGTGAAGCGGTCAAATTAGCACCCTACTTTGCGTTTTTGACCTTTAATCCCAGAAAAATGGCCATAACTCAAAAAGCGTTGAGGCCTCGACGCCATCTTGTTCGGGGCCAACTGTCCATTACGTCTTCGAAATATTTTCCGTTTAGGAGAAAAGGCCACATGCATTTGCAATGTGCTTGTGCATTTGCAATATTATTTATTTTCCCTCTGGTGGGAATTTCCGAGACTGCGGAAAAATGACCAAAATTTGTTATTTTTATAAAACGGAAACCGAACGTCCGAGAGATTTAGTTTGATGACTTCCTGAAAGATCTCTCCCCGCGCACGGCCCGACGCCGTCCACGAATTTTAGAAACGTTGCAGGACGTCTAGTAAGGGACCTTACATTTGCAAGTGGCGTTTCTCACTAACCATATGGCGAGTGCTAAAATGTTCCCTTAAGGTATGGAAAGGCCTTGGAAAGGCCATAAGTGTAAGCCAACATAATTCATTATTTTACATTAACATGTAATACATGCATTATGAAGAAAATGGTGTAATTTAGGCTCCACGAAATATGAAATGGGTTATGAAGAAAATCGTGTATGGTTGCCTACATGACAAAAAGGCGTTCTGATTACAAGTGCACCAGTATCCAAAGTATTAAGCGAAATCAAGCACAGAAAACAGCATTGGCATTAATAAAACAATATTTCCCACGAATTAAGTCGCACTTAAATGTGCGTCTTTTCTCAAATTCTGTTCAGCAAGTCTAAAAACAGTACATATAGGCATACAACGACACATTTTAAAACATGGTTAAACAAAGACAACATTTCTGTATATTCATGACGTTGAATTAGCCATTAGAAGAACAAAAATGAAAGACAAATTATCGCGTCTACATGGTTGTTGCAACGGCTTGTGTCGCCTACTGGTTAAATTCGTGTCTTTTCGCACGAATTAAGTAGCACAGAAATTCGTGTATTTTCGCACGAATTAAGTAGCACGGAAATTCGTGTATTTTCAAACGAATTGAACCACACCAAAACACCCCAAAAATGCACAAAAACGCACGAAATCTGCTGAAATACATTTTGTACATATATGCGCGAATTGAATGTGAGACTGTGTTGCTCTGGCAATGCTCAAACACTCAATCTGGCATCAGGCTACTTTGTTAGTGTTGGCAGCTTCCTTGTCGCTTCCTTTCTCAGCAAACATTTTAGTTATAAATGTCCTTTCTCAGCAAACATTTTACTTATAAATGGGTAAGATGGTGACTCCTCCCCCTTAAATTATTGCATCTGAACTCCTAGTGTGCGGCTATCGTTTAATTTTTCAAACGTTATATTCCGCGAGCCAGCACGTCACCTAAATAGGCTTCTTTCGCCTCTAGACTCCTCCTCCTTAACGTTTCCCGAGAATGGACTGCTCCTCCCCTTACCGAGGATTAGACTGCTGCTGTTTTTGTTCCAGAGTTCTGTATGCAATATTTTTTAATAAGAACGTTACATTAGACACTAATACGTTTCACAAATATAATGTAAACGAATGTAGTTAATTAACCCTGTTATTGGACGTGTAAATGTAACTGGTAAAGTAGTATAGTAATAGCTTGGTCTGGTAGATATTCAGTGGTAGAGATTCAGCGGTGCTTGGCATGTGTAGGCTACGTTTCGCTTGGTATGCTTGGTCCTGGTTAGATAACTTTGTGTCTACTAACCGAGACACTGAGAATGCAGATGACAGTCCGTTTCATAACAGAATAAAGACTGAAGATACCACAGCCTCCGCATCACATGGAATATTTTAAGTTTATTCAAGTGGTTTATTCAAATTGTATCAAGTACGATATTTGCCATTTACAAGTATTAACAGTAATTCATACATTGGAATTATTCGTTGGAGATCTCGCTCATATAGTAGCACATACAGGTAAACAGTAAAACAGTCACAAATATAATATAAATAAATATCATAAATATAACAACAATTAAAAGTGCAGAGGGGTAAGATTATAATAAAACTACAGTAATAAATGCTAAAGTGTTAAAAACAGCAGTCAGATAAAAGCTATTCTTGATCCTGGTAGTGGAGGTGCTGCTGTCCTTCCTCCACACAGTAAGCCTTGCCGGACTGTCCTGTACCTCCCTCTGGATGGCAGCGGTGGCAGAGTAGAGAGAGAAACCGATGAAGTGTGTAAGCCATGCTGGTGGCTGGTAGCGGAGTCGAGTAGAGAGGAGAGAGAGATCTTGGATCCACAGAGCGAAAGCCGTACAGAATATTCCCTTTACTCAATATCTGACGGTCCATAGACTAGAGGGAAAGAGAGATGGTGAGAGACTGGTCCGTTCAGAGAACAGGGGGAAAACAGGCTCAAGGGATCTCCTCCATATCTCCTTACAACATTATGCGTTTCCAACCAGGAGCGGGGTAAGTCTGCGTGAAAATGATAGTGTCAACAAATCAGATGCCTGTCGCCGCGGAGTGTAGGTAGTGGAGGTGTAGGTGGCTGCGCAGTGTGTGGAGTCGCACCGGTTGCACATTGTGAGTAGTTGGGGTGGCAGCAGAGTGCTGGTACTGTGGGTGTCGTGTAGAGCGCATAGTTGGGGCGGCCTTCTGACACTGAGGAAGTGAAAGACTCTCGGCCGAAGAGCCTTAAAGAGCTAAAGCCCATATAGCGGAGGTGTTCGGTGGCTTCACTGGCAGTGCTCCCGATACGCTCACAGCCCAGCCGTTCTCCTCCTGACCGACACCACTACAGCTGCTACTCGGATTTATTAAGGCGCTTTTTCATCGTCAAACCAGCAGACTAATCCAACTACCATAACGATGTCTCTGTGTCCTCTGTTCCCTTTTCTTAAATACCATCATATATACACAATATCATTATATACATTATACTACCGTTATATTTCTGTGGTACAAAAATTATCTGAAAGTTCCAAACTCAATCAGAAGCTTTTCTACGTTTTTTCAAGTAGTTTAATCCATTTTATTCAAGTAGTATATTTGCCATTTGCAAGTATCTATTAAAAGTACTACATTGGAATGATTCGTTGGAGCTCTCTCACATATAGTAGGTCTACATTCTTCCAATGAAGAATTCCAATGTATTACTTTTAATACTTGCAAATGGAAAAATACTACTTGAATAAACTTATTTAATAAACTCCTTGAATAAATGTAGAATTCTTTTGATTTGAGTTTGTTACTGTCAGATAATTTATGTACCAGAGAAATATAACGATAGTATAGTGTATATCATGATATTGTGTATACATGATGATATTTAGGAAAAGGGAACAGAGGACACAGGGACATGGTTATTTGTGGTAGTTGGATTAGTCTGCTGGTTTGACGATGAAAAAGCGTCTTGCCTCCGACTAGAATCTCGAGTGTTGCCGGTCAGGAGAACGGCTGGGCTGTGAAGGTATCCCGGAACTCCAATTTCTGGCCCACGAAAAAAACAAAGTTAATTAACTACATTATTTACGTTATATTTGTGAAACGTATTAGTGTGTAATGTAAGAAAATAAAAATATATTGCATCCAGAACTTGAACAAAAACAGAAGCAGTATAAACCTTGGTAAGGTAAGGAGCAGACCATTTTCGGATAAGGGAGATGAGTCACCATCATCCCGAAGATCTTCCCTAAAGTGAGATTTCTATCTGCATAAAAGTGTGAGTAACAGCCGAAAAACGCCAAGCAACAACAAAGTTTCCTGAAGCCGATTTGAGGGCGTGAGCACTGCCAGAGAGAACTGCGTCGATTATGAAGGCGGGACGAGTCATCACCTTTTTCCTGTCTGCACTTGTTGCACAATACTCCTTGTCTGATCCTATAAATTTAGCAGTGATGTTGAATGACAGGATCAAACTTCCCTTCCCTGGATCATGTCATGGTGGTGTCATCGAGTGGAAGCATTATCAGGATCCTGAAAGGACCTTCTTTAATAAGACGGTTGCTACATTTGATGGAAATAATTTAATCCCAGGAGAGGGTTATGAGAACAGGGTTGATCTCCAGAAAGGAAACTTCTCTCTCACCATCTCCCCAGCTGAGTACAATGACATGGGGCGGTATGAGTGTGTCTGCAACAACAAGGTTTTACAGGATGTAAAACTAGAAGTCTTGGTCGCCACTGAAATATCTGCCCATGTTGGAGGAAATGTCACACTTATCTGCCATGGCTTAACTAAAAAATGGACAAAGGACAGTGAATATATGAAATGTATGAAAGATGGACAGAATGTGTTTACCATCAGGGCAGGAACTATAACCTATGACCCTGGGTATAAGGACAGGGTATTTGTGTCCATGGATGATTTCCGAAAGGGAAATATTTACTTATTCCTCACCGACCTACACCTTTCTGATCAGGGGACATACCTGTGTTTCTTCGGCCCTGACCACCAGAGAGGAAATCCAGGAGCTTTCTTTCTCACTGTCACTCTTGAAGAGAAGCACTGCGACGACACAGGAATGCCAACATGGGTGTTGGTGTTGGTGGTGGTGGTGGTTGTTTTGGTGACCATCCTAGTTGCTGTTTTCTATTTTCTTGGAGGTAGATTGAAAGAAACAATGGCTGATTGGTTTAAAGAGAGGTGTTCAAGATCTCAATTCAGTCCCTGTCCAGAAGGGGAACAGGGAGGGGAGCATCTCTCTGTCACTATAAGTGAAAGTGAATCAGAGACAGAAGAAGACAGGATTGGGACAAGGACATGTTTTGTCCCCTATGCACCTGCCTGTATCATCAGAGCCCTATCAGGACCTCCCTCTACCCCAGGCCTTGTTACCAAGACTACTGATGGACCTCCCTCTACCCCAGGCCTTTTTACCAAGACTACTGATGGACCTCCCTCTACCCCAGGCCTTTTTATCAATGGTACTGATGGACCTCCCTCTACCCCAGGCCTTGTTATCAATGGTACTAATGGACCTCCCTCTACCCCAGGCCTTGTTACCAAGACTACTGATGGACCTCCCTCTACCCCAGGCCTTGTTACCAATGGTACTGTTTGACCTCCCTCTACTCCAGGCCTTGTTACCAATGGTACTGATGGACCTCCCTCTACCCCAGGCCTTGTTACCAATGGTACTGATGGACCTCCCTCTACCCCAGGCCTTGTTACCAATGGTACTGATGGACCTCCCTCTACCCCAGGCCTTGTTACCAATGGTACTGATGGACCTCCCTCTACCCCAGGCCTTGTTACCAATGGTACTGATTGACCTCCCTCTACCCCAGGCCTTGTTACCAAGGCTACTGATGGACCTCCCTCCAATGTCTATTTCATTAGTGTTTACTGTCTCCAATTTGTTTAATAAAATGTAAACTTAAACTTTTTGGTAGTTGAATGTGTTTTGTATATTATCAATACATTTTCAACATTAAATGATGGATACATACCTCAAATGTTATTCTACAAGATCCAGACACAAAACATCTGAATCAATGGTTAAACTACATGGTTTACAATATGTGATGATGGATACTGTATACCTCTGTGTGCTATGTAGGTCCACTATGATGGATGCAATGATTGACAAAGCAAAAGAACATAACATCATATTAGAAATAATCTTTGTAGAATGTGGTTTCTATATTTTGTATCTATTGTAGCCTCACTATTCATAACGATGTTTTAAATGCAGCTAAGCTGCATGATGGCAACTACACAGGAAGAATGTGTTTGTAACGGTTATCGTCATAATCTTCCTCCTCCTCGGACGAGGAGAGGCGAGACGGATCGGACCAATACGCAGAGTGGGTAGTGCTCATGATCATTTATTAAATCGAAACGAAACTGAACACATACAAATACAAAAAACAACAAACGTGACAAAACCGAAAACAGTCCCGTGTGGCACGAACACTGACACGAGATACAAACACCCACAAAACACACGTGAAACCCCGGCTGCCTTAGTATGATTCTCAATCAGGGACAACGATTGACAGCTGCCTCTGATTGAGAATCATACCAGGCCGAACACAAAATCCCAACATAGAAAATCACACATAGACAAACCCACCCAACTCACGCCCTGACCAACTAAATAAATACAAGACAAAAGAAAACAGGTCAGGAACGTGACATAACCCCCCCTTAAGGTGCGAACTCCGGGCGCACCAGCATAAACTCTAGGGGAGGGTCTGGGTGGGCGTCTGTCCACGGTGGCGGCTCTGGCGCTGGTCGTGGTCCCCACCCCACCATAGTCAATCCCCTCTTCCGTAGCCTCCTCCAAATTAACCCCACTAGATTAAGGGGCAGCACCGGACTGAGGGGCAACACCGGACTGAGGGGCAACACCGGAATGAGGGACGGATCCTGGCTGGTTGGCTCTGGCTGGTCCTGGCTGGACGGCTCTGGCTGGTCCTGGCTGGACGGCTCTGGCTGGTCCTGGCTGGACGGCTCTGGCTGCTCATGGCTGGACGGCTCTGGCTGCTCCTGGCTGGACGGCTCTGGCTGCTCATGGCTGGACGGCTCTGGCTGCTCATGGCTGGACGGCTCTGGCTGCTCATGGCTGGACGGCTCTGGCTGCTCATGGCTGGACGGCTCTGGCTGCTCATGGCTGGACGGCTCTGGCTGCACATGGCTGGACGGCTCTGAAGGCTCAGTACAGACGGGCAGCTCTGACGGCTCGGGACAGACGGACAGCGCTGGGCAGGCAGGCAGCTCAGACAGCGCTGGGTAGGCAGGCAGCTCAGACAGCGCTGGGTAGGCAGGCAGCTCAGACAGCGCTGGGCAGGCAGGCAGCTCAGACAGCACTGGGCAGGCAGGCAGCTCAGACAGCGCTGGGCAGGCAGGCAGTTCAGACAGCGCTGGGCAGGCAGACAGTTCAGACAGCGCTGGGCAGGCAGACAGTTCAGACAGCGCTGGGCAGGCAGGCAGCTCAGACACTGGCTGCGCTGGAGAGGAGGAAGGCTCTGACAGCGCTGGACAGGTGGGAGCAACTGGAGAGAGAAGACGGAGAGACAGCCTGGTGCGGGGGGCTGCCACCGGAGGACTGGTACGTGGAGGTGGCACCGGAAAAACCGGACCGTGAAGGAGGGCACGCGCTCTTGAGCACCGAGCCTGCCCAACCTTACCAGGTTGAATGGTCCCCGTAGCCCTGCCAGTGCGGCGAGGTGGAAAAACCCGCACTGGGCTATGCTGGCGAACCGGGGACACCCCTTGTAAGGCTGATGCCATGTACGCCGGCCCGAGGAGACGCACTGGAGGCCAGATGCGTTGGGCCGGCTTCATGACACCCGGCTCGATGCCCAACCTAGCCCGACCAGTGCGGCAAGGTGGAATAGCCCGCACTGGACTAAGCACGCCTACTGGGGACACCGTGCGCTTTACCGCATAACACGGTGTCTGACCAGTAGGATGCCCTCTCACTCCAGGGTAAGCACGGGGAGTTGGCTCAGGTATCCTACCCGGCTTTGCCACACTCCGCGTGTGACCCCCCCCCCCCCCCCCCCCCCCCCAATAAATGTTTGGGTCTGACTCTCGGGCTCCCAACCGCGTCGCCGCGCTGCCTCCTCATACCAGCACCTCTCTGCCTTCGCTGCCTCCAACTCCGCCTTGGGACGGCGATATTCCCCTGGCTGAGCCCAGGGTCCTTTGCCGTCCAGGATCTCCTCCCAAATCCACGAGTCCTGTGTCCTCGGTCTCTGCTGCTGTCTGTTCCCACTCTGCTTGATCCTTTTTTTGGTGGGTGTTTCTGTAACGGCTATCGTCATAATCTTCCTCCTCCTCGGACGAGGAGAGGCGAGACGGATCGGACCAACACGCAGAGTGGGTAGTGCTCATGATAATTTATTAAATTGAAACGAAACTGAACACTTACAAATACAAAAAACAACAAACGTGACAAAACCGAAAACAGTCCCGTGTGGCACGAACACTGACACGAGATACAAACACCCACAAAACACACGTGAAACCCCGGCTGCCTTAGTATGATTCTCAATCAGGGACAACGATTGACATCTGCCTCTGATTGAGAATCATACCAGGCCGAACACAAAATCCCAACATAGAAAATCACACAGACAAACCCACCCAACTCACGCCCTGACCAACTAAATAAATACAAGACAAAAGAAAACAGGTCTGGAACGTGACTGTGTTAATAAAATACAGCAAACCTTTATTTATCTTTTGTTCAAATGCACACAATCATGGTGCTACTATGTAGTGAAGAAGTGGATGTAGATTAAGGCAGACCCCCGCACCTCTCTGATTCAGAGGGTTAAATGTGGAAGACACATTTCAATACATTCAGTTGGACAACTGACTAGGTCTCCCCCTTTCCCTTTTCCCTTTAGTTCATATTCATATACAGGATAACTCTACACAACTACAACTGACTAGGTCTCCCCCTTTCCCTTTTCCCTTTAGTTCATATTCATATACAGGATAACTCTACACAACTACAACTGACTAGGTCTCCCCCTTTCCCTTTTCCCTTTAGTTCATATTCATATACAGGATAACTCTACACAACTACAACTGACTAGGTCTCCCCCTTTCCCTTTTCCCTTTAGTTCATATTCATATACAGGATAACTCTACACAACTACAGCTGACTAGGTCTCCCCCTTTCCCTTTTCCCTTTAGTTCATATTGTACTTGACTTGTTGATGGAAGAGGGAAACATGACACATCCCTTTCACATACATTACATTCCCATGCAGCTCTACACTAGCCTGATCCCAGAACAGTTTGTGCTCTCATTATGAAGACGTGACATCACAGTACCATTAAGGAGTTGGTAAGAGATCAGAAACAGACTGACACCCAGGATAACTCTACACTAGCCTGATCCCAGAACAGTTTGTGCTCTCATTATGAAGACGTGACATCACAGTACCTACCATTAAGGAGTTGGTAAGAGATCAGAAACAGACTGACACCTAGGATAACTCTACACACTTTCTGTTGTATTTCAGTTTGTATCCACACAACAGTTCTACCCTGATTAGTGTTTGAGACATTCTCATATGAAGTGTAGATGAAACAAACTTGAGTTATTAAAGTGTGAAAACAGTAAGAACTGGGGAAAACAGTCCAAGACTAAGGCCCTGATCCAAGCTGAGGCCCTGGGCCCTAAATCAGGGTTGTCAAACTCATTCCATGGAGGACTGAGTGTATGCTGGTTTTTGTTGTTTCCTTTCCATTTGTGTCCAATTAAGACCCAGACAACCAGGTGAGGGGAGTTTCTAACTAATCAATGACTTTAATTGATCAATCAGGTATAAGATACAGTGGGGCAAAAAAGTATTTAGTCAGCCACCAATTGTGCAAGTTCTCCCACTTAAAAAGATGAGAGAGGCCTGTAATTTTCATCATAGGTACACGTCAACTATGACAGACAAAATTAGAAAAAAAAATCCAGAAAATCACATTGTAGGATTTTTTATGAATTTATTTGCAAATTATGGTGGAAAATAAGTATTTGGTCAATAACAAAAGTTTATCTCAATAGTTTGTTATATACCCTTTGTTGGCAATGACAGAGGTCAAACGTTTTCTGTAAGTCTTCACAAGGTTTTCACACACTGTTGCTGGTATTTTGACCCATTCCTCCATGCAGATCTCCTCTAGAGCAGTGATGTTTTGGGGCTGTTGCTGGGCAACACGGACTTTCAACTCCCTCCAAAGATTTTCTATGGGGTTGAGATCTGGAGACTGGCTAGGCCACTCCAGGACCTTGAAATGCTTCTTACGAAGCCACTCCTTCGTTGTCCGGGCGGTGTGTTTGGGATCATTGTCATGCTGAAAGACCCAACCACGTTTCATCTTCAATGCCCTTGCTGATGGAAGGAGGTTTTCACTCAAAATCTCACGATACATGGCCCTATTCATTCTTTCCTTTACATGGATCAGTCGTCCTGGTCCCTTTGCAGAAAAACAGCCCCAAAGCATGATGTTTCCACCCCCATGCTTCACAGTAGGTATGGTGTTCTTTGGATGCAACTCAGCATTCTTTGTCCTCCAAACACGACGAGTTGAGTTTTTACCAAAAAGTTCTATTTTGGTTTCATCTGACCATATGACATTCTCCCAATCTTCTTCTGGATCATCCAAATGCTCTCTAGCAAACTTCAGACGGGCCTGGACATGTACTGGCTTAAGCAGGGGGACACGTCTGGCACTGCAGGATTTGAGTCCCTGGCGGCGTAGTGTGTTACTGATGGTAGGCTTTGTTACTTTGGTCCCAGCTCTCTGCAGGTCATTCACTAGGTCCCCCCATGTGGTTCTGGGATTTTTGCTCACCGTTCTTGTGATCATTTTGACCCCACGGGGTGAGATCTTGCGTGGAGCCCCAGATCGAGGGAGATTATCAGTGGTCTTGTATGTCTTCCATTTCCTAATAACTGCTCCCACAGTTAATTTCTTCAAACCAAGCTGCTTACCTATTGCAGATTCAGTCTTCCCAGCCTGGTGCAGGTCTACAATTTTGTTTCTGGTGTCCTTTGACAGCTCTTTGTTCTTGGCCATAGTGGAGTTTGGAGTGTGACTGTTTGAGGTTGTGGACAGGTGTCTTTTATACTGATAACAAGTTCAAACAGGTGCCATTAATACAGGTAACGAGTGGAGGACAGAGGAGCCTCTTAAAGAATAAGTTACAGGTCTGTGAGAGCCAGAAATCTTGCTTGTTTGTAGGTGACCAAATACTTATTTTCCACCATAATTTGCAAATAAATTCATAAAAAATCCTACAATGTGATTTTCTGGATTTTTTTTTCTCATTTTGTCTGTCATAGTTGAAGTGTACCTATGATGAAAATTACAGGCCTCTCTCATCTTTTTAAGTGGGAGAACTTGCACAATTGGTGGCTGACTAAATACTTTTTTGCCCCACTGTAGGTGTGAAAACCTGCAGACACTCAGCCCTATATTCTCAGATGGCAGGGATGCAAGCAGTGATGTATAACCCCTGGCTCATCAGGCCATGCAGATGGAGATGGCAGCCTATATGTCCTCCCTCCACCACACTTCCTGCCGGGCACCATATCCATATCAGCAGGGTTTGCCAGGCACCATATCCATCCAGTCTTCCCCAGGTACAGTAGCAATCAGCCTGCTGGGCATCCAGGACAGTAGCAGTAGGCCTGCTGGGCATCCAGGACAGTAGCAGTAACCCTGCTGGGCATCCAGGACAGTAGCAGTAACCCTGCTGGGCATCCAGGACAGTAGCAGTAACCCTGCTGGGCATCCAGGACAGTAGCAGTAGGCCTGCTGGGCATCCAGGACAGTAGCAGTAACCCTGCTGGGCATCCAGGACAGTAGCAGTAGGCCTGCTGGGCATCCAGGACAGTAGCAGTAACCCTGCTGGGCATCCAGGACAGTAGCAGTAACCCTGCTGGGCATCCACGGCAGTAGCAGTAGGCTTGCTGGGCATCCAGGACAGTAGCAGTAACCCTGCTGGTTATCCAGGACAGTAGCAGTAACCCTGCTGGGCATCCAGGAGAGTAGCAGTAGGCCTGCTGGGCATCCAGGACAGTAGCAATAACCCTGCTGGTTATCCAGGACAGTAGCAGTAACCCTGCTGGGCATCCACGACAGTAGCAGTAGGCTTGCTGGGCATCCACGACAGTAGCAGTAACCCTGCTGGTTATCCAGGACAGTAGCAGTAACCCTGCTGGGCATCCAGGAGAGTAGCAGTAACCCTGCTGGGCATCCAGGACAGTAGCAGTAACCCTGCTGGGCATCCAGGACAGTAGCAGTAACCCTGCTGGGCATCCAGGACAGTAGCAGTAACCCTGCTGGGCATCCAGGACAGTAACAGTAACCCTGCTGGCCATCCAGGACAGTAGCAGTAACCCTGCTGGGCATCCAGGACAGTAGCAGTAGCCCTGCTGGCCATCCAGGACAGTAGCAGTAACCCTGCTGGGCATCCAGGACAGTAGCAGTAACCCTGCTGGCCATCCAGGACAGTAGCAGTAACCCTGCTGGGCATCCAGGACAGTAGCAGTAACCCTGCTGGGCATCCAGGACAGTAACAGTAACCCTGCTGGCCATCCAGGACAGTAGCAGTAGGCCTGCTGGGCATCCAGGACAGTAGCAGTAGGCCTGCTGGGCATCCAGGACAGTAGCAGTAACCCTGCTGGGCATCCAAGACAGTAGCAGTAAGCCTGCTGGGCATCCAGGACAGTAGCAGTAACCCTGCTGGGCATCCAGGACAGTAGCAGTAACCCTGCTGGGCATCCAGGACAGTAGCAGTAACCCTGCTGGGCATCCAGGACAGTAGCAGTAGACCTGCTGGGCATCCAGGACAGTAGCAGTAACCCTGCTGGGCATCCAGGACAGTAGCAGTAACCCTGCTGGGCATCCAGGACAGTAGCAGTAACCCTGCTGGGCATCCAGGACAGTAGCAGTAACCCTGCTGGGCATCCAGGACAGTAGCAGTAACCCTGCTGGGCATCCAGGACAGTAGCAGTAGGCCTGCTGGGCATCCAGGACAGTAGCAGTAACCCTGCTGGGCATCCAGGACAGTAGCAGTAGGCCTGCTGGGCATCCAGGACAGTAGCAGTAACCCTGCTGGGCATCCAGGACAGTAGCAGTAACCCTGCTGGTCATCCAGGACTGTAGCAGTAATCCTGCTGGGCACCCAGGAGAGTAGCAGTAGGCCTGCTGGGCATCCAGGACAGTAGCAATAACCCTGCTGGTTATCCAGGACAGTAGCAGTAACCCTGCTGGGCATCCACGACAGTAGCAGTAGGCTTGCTGGGCATCCACGACAGTAGCAGTAACCCTGCTGGGCATCCAGGACAGTAGCAGTAGGCCTGCTGGGCATCCAGGACAGTAGCAGTAACCCTGCTGGGCATCCAGGACAGTAGCAGTAACCCTGCTGGGCATCCAGGACAGTAGCAGTAACCCTGCTGGTCATCCAGGACAGTAACAGTAACCCTGCTGGGCATCCAGGACAGTAGCAGTAACCCTGCTGGGCATCCAGGACAGTAGCAGTAACCCTGCTGGGCATCCAGGACAGTAGCATTAACCCTGCTGGGCATCCAGGACAGTAGCAGTAGGCCTGCTAGTGAATCCAGGACAGGGTTGTGCTCAGGTCACGGCTCCCCTGAGTTTTCATCCCAAAAAGATGTACTTTAGTGTATTTCATTCAGAGTTAGCCTAGTAGCCAGAGAGTATATTACCTGGTAGTTTCCTGTAGCAATAGAAAAAGGATGAAAAAACAGCACCCATTACCAAGACAGAAAACCTCCCACACCCCTTGATGTATGGTGAGAATAGAGAGGCCCAGTCTCACATTCTATATAATACTGGGTGATGAGCTCCACCCAGTGGAAAAGCAGGGTAGTTGAGATGTTGGTTAAATCCAGGTCGGGTCTATTTTTCCCAATCTGTTTGAGCAGATGAAGAGACTAGGGGGCTACATTCTAATTCTCTACTCTTCTCCTGAACTGTTCATTTATACACCTCCTCTCATGGGTTTATAATGAATGGAGTGGTTGTAGGAATATGGTGGGAAGTCTCTCCAGCCATGCTTGCTCAATAGTAGTAATATTATCTAACAAGAGGTCTCCATGTGTTGGAAGGTAACACTTGCAGGTCTTATCCATGGAAAGACAGAAAAACAGATAATTTGGATGATGATGGTACTGAGGAGGAGCCTCTGAGATCAGGAGAAAACAGAAAGGTGAATCATTATCTGACTGTAAACATTTCTAAACTGTTCACATAGAGATGGAGGAGCTGCCAGTAAACATCTCTAAACCTGAACATGAGTCCCAGAGATAAGAAGGGAAGGGATGAACCACGGAATAAACTCTGTGACAAGAAAACATCTCCTAGGTAACAATAGAGCACCAGCATGTCCTGAAGCACCATCTCCAAATCTCAGTAAAAGGGAAGAGCAGTTCAATATCCGTAGGTAAGGTGGGGTCAACAGTCCTACTCTCTGTAAGGGGGAGGAGCAGTTCAATATCCGTAGGTAAGGTGGGGTCAACAGTCCAACTCTCTGTAAGGGGGCGGAGCAGTTCAATATCCGTAGGTAAGGGGGGGTCAACAGTCCAACTCTCTGTAAGGGGGCGGAGCAGTTCAATATCCGTAGGTAAGGGGGAGGAGCAGTCCAACTCTCAGTAAAGGGGGTTGAGAAGATTTAGATTTAATACAGCATGTGCTAAGTACAATGAAGTCAGAAGGAAATTGTCAACAATCATCAGAAGAAGGACTAAGCAGCCAGAAGTCAGTAACACTCAGATGAAGAGCAAAAGTGTAATGACTATTTTCCTATTTGCACTTGTTGCAAAATCCTCCGTGTCTCTTCCTATCATTATAACAGTGATTTTGAATGACCCAGTTACACCCCCCTGCTCTGGATCATGCCATGGTGGCAGAAATAAGAAGGGAAGGAAAGAACCATAGAATAAATGGAACATTCTGCTGTCACTCTGTGGATCCAAGACCAAGAAAACATCTCTCCTCAGGAACAAACTGACATGTCACGCTCTACTCTGCCGTCGCCACCAGCCACCAGCATGACTCACACACACTTCATCAGTGTCTCTCTACAGGCTCTGAGCGATAGTGTGGCTCCCAACTTCACCCCTGCACATCTACACATGTCTGCTGTTTTTAGCAATTTAGATTTTTTGACTGTATTTTTATTCTAGTCTTACCACTCTGCACTTTTTATTGTAGTTCTATTGATAATATTTATGAATGTTCTATTTGTGACTGTTTTACTATATACCCCTGTGTACTTTGTACTATATGTGAGAGATCTCCAACGAATAATTCCAATGTATGAATTACTATTAATACTTGCAAATGGCAAATATGCTACTTGAATAAAATTAATTCAGTTACTTGAATAAACTTAGAACTGTCAGATAATTTCTGTACCACAGCAATATAATGATATAGCGTCTACAATTATAGTGTGAGCTATGATATTATGATTTATTAGAATGGGGCACTGAGGGCACAGGGACATGGTTGATATGGGTAATGATAGTAGGATTAGTCTGCTAGTTTAGGGTGAAAAGGGGTTTGATTTCGACAAGCAGCTGTAGTGTTCCTGGTTGGGGGAATAACGGCTGGATGGTGTGAGGAAGACGGCAGTGTTCTTATTGCTAACACTAGGTGGCAGTATGTTACACCAACAATAACCATAACCATCCATGGACACGGATACCCTTCTCTCAAACCCAGGACCATATGTTATGTTCCCTGCCGTGACATTAAGCACAGTCTGTCCATACTGCTATCAAGAAAACTAGTGGTGATGAGCCGTTCAATCTTTCTTTGAGAGCCATTCTTTTGGCTTCCTGATATACAAAGGCCTACTGGTCAAAACTCACCAGAAGGGGGTGAGCGAGCAGAGCCTTTGTAGTTCTATTTCAACCTGAGGAAGAATAGCCTCTGTGGGGTGAATTCCCACACCATTGTGGGACTTGTTGAACCTTTACAACTTTGTAAAGTGTTTGTTTGTAGACTGATGCTGTAATGCTTAATTTTAGTTTACTTGATTGTCACCATTGTGGATGTCACTATTGTGGATGTCACTATTGTGGATGTCACCATTGTGGATGTCACCATTGTGGATGTCACTATTGTGGATGTCACTATTGTGGATGTCACTATTGTGGATGTCACTATTGTGGATGTCACCATTGTGGATGTCACTATTGTGGATGTCTCTATTGTGGATGTCACTATTGTGGATGTCACTATTGTGGATGTCACTATTGTGGATGTCACCATTGTGGATGTCACTATTGTGGATGTCTCTGTTGTGGATGTCACCATTGTGGATGTCACTATTGTGGATGTCACTATTGTGGATGTCACCATTGTGGATGTCACTATTGTGGATGTCACTATTGTGGATGTCACCATTGTGGATGTCACTATTGTGGATGTCTCTGTTGTGGATGTCACCATTGTGGATGTCACTATTGTGGATGTCACTATTGTGGATGTCACCATTGTGGATGTCTCTGTTGTGGATGTCACCATTGTGGATGTCACCATTGTGGATGTCACTATTGTGGATGTCACTATTGTGGATGTCACCATTGTGGATGTCACTATTGTGGATGTCACTATTGTGGATGTCACCATTGTGGATGTCACTATTGTGGATGTCACTATTGTGGATGTCACCATTGTGGTTGAGTTCAAAGTAGCTTCTGAAAGCCATGTATGGATATCTGCTGCTGTGATGACATCACAGAAGTTCAACTCCAGAAGTGCTCCCTTCACACTATTCACCTATTGACAACAGTTGACCTTTTGACAGCAGTTCACTTTTTGACAGCAGTTCACTTTTTGACAGCAGTTCACTTTTTGACAGCAGTTCACTTTTTGACAGCAGTTCACCTTTTGACAGCAGTTCACTTTTTGACAGCAGTTCACCTCTTGACAGCAGTTCACCTTTTGACAGCAGTTCACCTCTTGACAGCAGTTCACCTTTTGACAGCAGTTCACCTCTTGACAGCAGTTCACCTCTTGACAGCAGTTCACCTTTTGACAGCAGTTCACCTTTTGACAGCAGTTGACAGCAGTTCACCTTTTGACAGCAGTTCACCTCTTGAGAGCAGTTCACCTTTTGACAGCAGTTCACCTCTTGACAGCAGTTGACATCAGTTCACCTTTTGACATCAGTTGACAGCAGTTCACCTATTGACAGCAGTTCACCTCTTGACAGCAGTTGACAGCAGTTCACCTCTTGACAGCAGTTGACAGCAGTTCCCCTTTTGACATCAGTTGACAGCAGTTCACCTCTTGACAGCAGTTGACAGCAGTTCACTTCTTGACAGCAGTTGACAGCAGTTCACCTTTTGACATCAGTTCACCTTTTGACAGCAGTTGACAGCAGTTCACCTTTTGACAGCAGATCACCTCTTGACAGCAGTTGACAGCAGTTCACCTCTTGACAGCAGTTGACAGCAGTTCACCTCTTGACAGCAGTTGACAGCAGTTCACCTTTTGACAGCAGTTCACCTTTTGACAGCAGTTCACCTCTTGACAGCAGTTGACAGCAGTTCACCTTTTGACATCAGTTCACCTTTTGACAGCAGTTCACCTCTTGACAGCAGTTCACCTTTTGACAGCAGTTGACAGCAGTTCACCTTTTGACAGCAGTTCACCTCTTGAGAGCAGTTCACCTTTTGACAGCAGTTCACCTCTTGACAGCAGTTGACATCAGTTCACCTTTTGACATCAGTTGACAGCAGTTCACCTTTTGACAGCAGTTGACAGCAGTTCACCTCTTGACAGCAGTTGACAGCAGTTCACCTCTTGACAGCAGTTAACAGCAGTTCACCTTTTGACAGCAGTTCACCTTTTGACAGCAGTTCACCTTTTGACAGCAGTTCACCTTTTGACAGCAGTTCACTTTTTGACAGCAGTTCACCTCTTGACAGCAGTTCACTTTTTGACAGCAGTTCACTTTTTGACAGCAGTTCACTTTTTGACAGCAGTTCACTTTTTGACAGCAGTTGACAGCAGTTCACCTTTTGACAGCAGTTCACCTTTTGACAGCAGTTCACCTTTTGACAGCAGTTCACTTTTTGACAGCAGTTCACTTTTTGACAGCAGTTGACATCAGTTCACCTTTTGACATCAGTTCACTTTTTGACAGCAGTTCACCTTTTGACAGCAGTTGACAGCAGTTCACCTTTTGACAGCAGTTCACCTTTTGACATCAGTTCACTTTTTGACAGCAGTTCACCTTTTGACAGCAGTTCACCTTTTGACAGCAGTTCACCTTTTGACAGCAATTCACCTCTTGACAGCAGTTCACCTTTTGACAGCAGTTCACTTTTTGACAGCAGTTCACTTTTTGACAGCAGTTCACCTTTTGACAGCAGTTCACCTTTTGACAGCAGTTCACCTTTTGACAGCAGTTCACCTTTTGACAGCAGTTCACCTTTTGACAGCAGTTCACCTTTTGACAGCAGTTCACTTTTTGACAGCAGTTCACTTTTTGACAGCAGTTCACCTTTTGACAGCAGTTCACCTTTTGACAGCAGTTCACCTTTTGACAGCAGTTCACTTTTTGACAGCAGTTCACCTTTTGACAGCAGTTCACCTTTTGACAGCAGTTCACCTTTTGACAGCAGTTCACCTTTTGACAGCAGTTCACTTTTTGACAGCAGTTCACCTTTTGACAGCAGTTGACAGCAGTTCACCTTTTGACAGCAGTGACAGCAGTTCACCTTTTGACAGCAGTTCACCTCTTGACAGCAGTTCACCTTTTGACAGCAGTTGACCTCTTGACAGCAGTTCACCTTTTGACAGCAGTTCACTTTTTGACAGCAGTTCACCTTTTGACAGCAGTTCACTTTTTGACAGCAGTTCACCTTTTGACAGCAGTTCACCTTTGACAGCAGTTCACCTTTTGACAGCAGTTCACCTTTTGACAGCAGTTCACTTTTTGACAGCAGTTCACCTTTTGACAGCAGTTTCACCTTTTGACAGCAGTTGACAGCAGTTCACCTTTTGACAGCAGTTGACAGCAGTTCACCTTTTGACAGCAGTTCACCTTTTTGACAGCAGTTCACTTTTTGACAGCAGTTGACATCAGTTCACCTTTTGACAGCAGTTCACCTTTTGACAGCAGTTCACTTTTTTGACAGCAGTTCACTTTTTGACAGCAGTTCACTTTTTGACAGCAGTTCACCTTTTGACAGCAGTTCACCTCTTGACAGCAGTTCACTTTTTGACATTAGTTCACTTTTTGACAGCAGTTGACATCAGTTCACCTTTTGACAGCAGTTGACAGCAGTTCACCTTTTGACAGCAGTTCACCTTTTGACAGCAGTTCACCTCTTGACAGCAGGTTGACATCAGTTCACTTTTTGACAGCAGTTCACTTTTTGACAGCAGTTGACATCAGTTCACCTTTTGACAGCAGTTCACCTTTTGACAGCAGTTCACTTTTTGACAGCAGTTCACTTTTTGACAGCAGTTCACTTTTTGACAGCAGTTCACTTTTTGACAGCAGTTGACATCAGTTCACCTTTTGACAGCAGTTCACCTTTTGACAGCAGTTCACCTTTTGACAGCAGTTCCCTTTTTGACAGCAGTTCCCTTTTTGACAGCAGTTCACTTTTTGACAGCAGTTCACTTTTTGACAGCAGTTGACATCAGTTCACCTTTTGACAACAGTTGACAGCAGGTCCGTTGGAGGTGTAAGTGTTTGGAGGCGAGCTGAGGGTAAGGGGTAGCCTATGTAGGGCTTGGGTTTTGAACATATGAAGCAGAAAACAAGATATTGTAACACAAAAATATATTGTAAATACGAGTTATTCAACAAGATTGTCATATGTAGTTTCATGATGGGACACATGTAGCCTACATTTGGGGTTTTTACGAACGTCCTAAACGGGAGCTACTGTGAGGACAGACGCTGTGAGACGAGTGTCAAGTACAGGGAGTAAATATTGAATAAATAACAGACATGAAGCAAACCACGGACAGCGTCTGGACAAGTGAAACATAACAACAGTAATGCTGACACGGGGATCAAACTGAGGAATAGACAGATATAGAGGGAGCAATCAATAAAGTGAAGGAGTCCAGGTGAGTCCAATTAAGCGCTGATGCGCGTAAGGATGGTGACAAGTGTGAGTAATGATGGGCAGCATGGTGCCCTCGGAGCGCCAGAGAGGGGGAGCGGGAGCAGGCGTGACAGCTTCATAGCTAAAGTAATGTAGTCCTACACATGTAGCCTACATGATGGAGAGTGTTTTATGCACGCCCAAAACCGGAGCTACATGATTAAAATAATGTAGGCCTGCCTACAATATAAAAAGGGCAGCAAATGTCAGCTCACAATTTTTCTCCTCTCAAACTTGACCTTTTAAAATAGCTTTGTTGATTAAGATTTATTTCCAATCGGTCTCACGAACCAAACAAACCCTTCATCGACAGTCTTGACTACTGGTAATTGCATTGAGCAGGACCATTTTTTTTTTACACACATAGCCTCCCCTCCTCTCAATGAAGGCCATGTTTAGTTTGAATCACGTAAAACAAAACGGGGGAAAAAAATGTTTTGTTTGTTTATAAATATAGAGTAGCCTATACAGGCACCTAAAGCACATGACTGTTTAGAGCATAATGGGCAGTGTGCATCAGGACTGGATAGGCTCTGCTTCCACTGTCATAAGTCATGCCATAATACTGCTAAAACCAGCTTCTGGTTGGTATTACATATCCCTACCAGCGCTGGCTGAAATTAGTACTTATCACGATTTTAAGGACACACCTCAAATATTTACACCCCTCCCAGAGATGATATGAGACAGGTAAATGCTTAATCCTTACGCAAAAGTTTGAAAACAGCAGAGGGCTGGCTTTAGTAGATCGAAGTTGTCCATGAACGTACTGTCACGCTCGTCATAACGTGGACGAGAGGAGGACCAAGGCGCAGAGTGAAATGAATACATACTTGATTTATTTAACGAAGACGAAAAAATGAAGAACACTTGACAAACTATACAAAACAATAAACGACGAAGGTGAAGCTAATGAAAACTAGTGCTGACACAAACACTACACATAGACAATAACCCACAACCCACAATACAAAACAGGCTACCTAAATATGGTTCCCAATCAGAGACAACGCAAAACACCTGTCTCTGATTGAGAACCATATCAAGTCAAACACATAGAAATAGACAAACCAGACATACGACATATAGTGCCCACACAGATCACACCCTGACCAACCAAAACATAAAACATACAAAGCAAACTATGGTCAGGGCGTGACACGTATGTGCATTTCACACTAGCGCCGCCTTAATGCCAGCCGAAACAGAGCCCCTCCTAAAATATATACAGTACCAGTCAAAAGTTTGGACACACCAACTCATTCCAGGGTTTTCCTTTATTTGTCATGTTTTCTACGTTGTAGAAGAATAGTGAAGACATCAACACTATGAAATAGCACATGTGGAATCATGTAGTAGCCCAAAAAAGTGTTAAAAATACATTTTATATTTGAGATTCTTCAAAATAGACACCCTTTGCCTTGATGACAGCTTTGCACACTCTTGGCATTCTCTCAACCAGCTTCATTATGTAGTCACCTGGAATGCATTTCAATTAACAGGTGTGCCTTGTTAAAAGGTCATTTGTAGAATTTCTTTCCTTTTTAGTGCATTTGAGCCAATCAGTTGTGTTGTGACAATGTTGGGGTGGTACACAATAGATAGCCCTATTTGGTAAAAGACCAAGTCCATATTATGGCAAGAACAGCTCAAATAAGCAAAGAGAAATGAAAATCCATCATTACTTTAAGACATGAAGGTCAGTCAATACGGAACATTTCAAGAACATTGAAAGTTTCTTCAAGTGCAGTCGCAAAAACCATCAAGCGCTATGATGAAAACTGGCTCTCATGAGGACCGCCACAGGAAAGGGCCAGGAAACATGAGCAATGGACATCAGACTGGTGGAAATCTTTTCTTTGGTCTGATGAGTCCAAATGTGAGATTTTTGATTCCAGGCTGTGTTGCAGCTGGCCGTGATCGGGAGACACATGAGGCGGCACACAATTGGCCCAGCGTTGTCCGGGTTAGGGGAGGGTTTGGCTGGACGGGATGTCCTTGTGTAACGGCGTTCCTCCTCCTCTTCATCCGAAGAGGAGGAGCAGGGATTGAACCAAGGCGCAGCGGGTTGTGAATACATAATAATTTATTAAACAAAACAGACGAAGACGAAACGAACTATACTTGATACTAACAAAACAACAAACGACGTAGACAGACTTGGACCACGAACTTACATGTAACACGAGGAACGCACAAACAAGTACACTTCCGGCGCCGAAAAGAGATGGCCGCCTCGCTTCGTGTTCCTTGGAAAATATGCAGTATTTTGTTTTTTTTATGTGTTATTTCTTACATCGGTACCCCAGGTAATCTTAGGTTTCATTACATACAGTCGGAGGAACTACTGAATATACGATTAACGTCAACTCATCATCGTTCCTACCAGGAATATGACTTTCCCGAAACGGATCCAGTGTTTTGCCTTCCACCCAATACAATGGATCTGATCCCAGCCGGCGACCCTGTGCGACGCCGTAAAAGGGGCAAACGAGGCGGTCTCGTGGTCAGGCTTCGGAGACGGGCACATCGCGCTCCACTCCCTAGCATACTACTCGCCAATGTCCAGTCTCTTGACAATAAGGTTGATGAAATCCGAGCACGGGTAGCATTCCAGAGAGACATCAGGGATTGCAACGTGCTCTGCTTCACGGAAACATGGCTAACTCAAGAGACGCTAACGGAGTCGGTGCAGCCAGCTGGTTTCTTCATGCATCGCGCCGACAGAAACAAACATCTTTCTGGTAAGAAGAGGGGCGGGGGGGTATGCCTTATGATTAACGAGACGTGGTGTGATCATCATAACAACACACAGGAACTCAAGTCATTCTGTTCACCTGATCTAGAACTCCTCACAATCAAATGTCGACCGCATTATCTACCAAGGGAATTCTCTTCAATCATAATCACAGCCGTATATATTCCCCCCCAAGCAGACACATCGATGGCCCTGAACGAACTTTATCTGACTCTTTGTAAACTGGAAACCACACACCCTGAGGCTGCATTCATCGTAGCTGGGGATTTTAACAAGGCTAATCTAAAAACAAAACTCCCTAAATTCTATCAGCATATCGATTGTGCTACCAGGGCTGGAAAAACCCTAGATCATTGTTATACTAATTTCCGCGACGCATATAAGGCCCTCCCCCGCCCCCCTTTCGGAAAAGCTGACCACGACTCCATTTTGTTGATTCCAGCCTACAAACAGAAACTAAAACAACAAGCTCCCGCGCTCAGGTCTGTTCAACGCTGGTCCGACCAATCTGAATCCACGCTTCAAGACTGCTTCGATCACGCGGATTGGAATATGTTCCGCATTGCGTCCAACAACAATATTGACGAATATGCTGATTCGGTGAGCGAGTTCATTAGGAAGTGCATTGACGATGTCGTACCCACAGCAACGATTAAAACATTCCCAAACCAGAAACCGTGGATTGACGGCAGCATTCGCGTGAAACTGAAAGCGCGAACCACTGCTTTTAACCAGGGCAAGGTGACCGGAAGCATGACCGAATACAAACAGTGTAGCTATTCTCTCCGCAAGGCAATCAAACAGGCTAAGTCCCAGTACAGAGACAAAATCGAGTCGCAATTCAACAGCTCAGACACAAGAGGTATGTGGCAGGGTCTACAGTCAATCACGGATTACAAAAAGAAAACCAGCCCCGTCGCGGACCAGGATGTCTTGCTCCCAGACAGGCTAAACAACTTTTTTGCCCGCTTTGAGGACAATACAGTGCCACTGACACGGCCCCCTACCAAAACCTGCGGGCTCTCCTTCACTGCAGCCGAGGTGAGTAAAACATTTAAACGTGTTAACCCTCGCAAGGCTGCAGGCCCAGACGGCATTCCCAGCCGCGTCCTCAGAGCATGCGCAGACCAGCTGGCTGGTGTGTTTACGGACATATTCAATCAATCCTTATCCCAGTCTGCTGTTCCCACATGCTTCAAGAGGGCCACCATTGTTCCTGTTCCCAAGAAAGCTAAGGTAACTGAGCTAAACGACTACCGCCCCGTAGCACTCACTTCCGTCATCATGAAGTGCTTTGAGAGACTAGTCAAGGACCATATCACCTCCACCCTACCGGACACCCTAGACCCACTCCAATTTGCTTACCGACCCAATAGGTCCACAGACGACGCAATCGCAACCACACTGCACACTGCCCTAACCCATCTGGACAAGAGGAATACCCATGTGAGAATGCTGTTCATCGATTACAGCTCAGCATTTAACACCATAGTACCCTCCAAACTCGTCATCAAGCTCGAGACCCTGGGTCTCGACCCCGCCCTGTGCAACTGGGTCCTGGACTTCCTGACGGGCCGCCCCCAGGTGGTGAGGGTAGGTAACAACATCTCCACCCCGCTGATCCTCAACACTGGGGCCCCACAAGGGTGCGTTCTGAGCCCTCTCCTGTACTCCCTGTTCACCCACGACTGCGTGGCCATGCACGCCTCCAACTCAATCATCAAGTTTGCGGATGACACTACAGTGGTAGGCTTGATTACCAACAACGACGAGACGGCCTACAGGGAGGAGGTGAGGGCCCTCGGAGTGTGGTGTCAGGAAAATAACCTCACACTCAACGTCAACAAAACAAAGGAGATGATTGTGGACTTCAGGAAACAGCAGAGGGAGCACCCCCCTATCCACATCGACGGGTCAGTAGTGGAGAAGGTGGAAAGTTTTAAGTTCCTCGGTGTACACATCACGGACAAACTGAATTGGTCCACCCACACAGACAGCGTTGTGAAGAAGGCGCAGCAGCGCCTCTTCAACCTTAGGAGGCTGAAGAAATTCGGCTTGTCACCAAAAGCACTCACAAACTTCTACAGATGCACAATCGAGAGCATCCTGTCGGGCTGTATCACCGCCTGGTACGGCAACTGCTCCGCCCACAACCGTAAGGCTCTCCAGAGGGTAGTGAGGTCTGCAGAACGCACCACCGGGGGCAAACTACCTGCCCTCCAGGACACCTACACCACCCGATGTCACAGGAAGGCCATAAAGATCATCAAGGACAACAACCACCCAAGCCACTGCCTGTTCACCCCGCTTTCATCCAGAAGGCGAGGTCAGTACAGGTGCATCAAAGCCGGGACCGAGAGACTGAAAAACAGCTTCTATCTCAAGGCCATCAGACTGTTAAACAGCCACCACTAACATTTAGCGGCCGCTGCCAACATACTGACTCAACTCCAGCCACTTTAAAAATGGGAATTGATGGAAATTATGTAAAAATGTACCACTAGCCACTTTAAACAATGCCACTTAATATAATGTTTACATACCCTACATTACCCATCTCATATGTATATACTGTACTCTATATCATCTACTGCATCTTGCCATCTTTATGTAATACATGTACCACTAGCCACTTTAAACTATGCCACTTTATGTTTACATACCCTACAGTACTCATCTCATATGTATATACCGTACTCTATACCATCTACTGCATCTTGCCATGCCGTTCTGTACCACCACTCATTCATATATCTTTATGTACATATTCTTTATCCCTTTACACTTGTGTGTGTGTATAAGGTAGTAGTTGTGGAATTGTTAGGTTAGATTACTTGTTGGTTATTACTGCATTGTCGGAACTAGAAGCACAAGCATTTCGCTACACTCGCATTAACATCTGCTAACCATGTGTATGTGACTAATAAAATTTGATTTGATTTTGATTTGATTTACTACAGACAAAACGACGAACGAACGAAACAGTCCCATATGGTGCAACATAGACACAGACACAGGAGACAACCACCCACAACAAACAGTGTGAAAACACCTACCTTAATATGATTCTCAATCAGAGGAGATGAAAACCACCTGCCTCTAATTGAGAACCATATTAGGTACCCATTAACCAACATAGAAACAGAAAACATAGACTGCCCACCCAAACTCACGTCCTGACCAACTAACACATACCAAACTAACAGAAAACAGGTCAGGAACGTGACACCTTGTCCAATCACGCTCTAGCGAGTTTGTTATAAGTATGTTATAATGCACTCAATTTAATAGCTTTCAAACACAGGTTAGAAACAGCAATTCTGGGAAAAATTCAGTCTTCTAGGGCAACATATAATGACAAGAGAGACATATAGTCTACCATCTCCATCTGCATGGCCTGATGAGCCAGGGTTTATACATCACTGCTTGCATCCCTGCCATCTGAGAATATAGGGCAGAGTGTCTGCAGGTTTTCACCCCTCTCTTATACCTTATTGATCAATTAAAGTCATTGATTAGTTAGAAACTCCCCTCACCTGTCTTCCACATTTAACCCCTCTGAATCAGAGAGGTGCGGGGGTCTGCCTTAATCTACATCCACATCTTCACTACATAGTAGCACCATGATTGTGTGCATTTGAACAAAAGATAAATAAATGTTTGCTGTATTTTATTAACACATTCTTTCTGTGAAGTTGACATCGTGCATCTTAGCTGCATTTAAAACATCGTTATGAATAGTGAGGCTACAATAGATACAAAATATAGAAACCACATTCTACAAAGATTATTTCTAATATGATGTTATGTTCTTTTGCTTTGTCAATCATTGCATCCATCATGGTGGACCTACATAGCACACAGAGGTATACAGTATCCATCATCACATATTGTAAACCATGTAGTTTAACCATTGATTCAGATGTTTTGTGTCTGGATATTGTAGAATAACATTTAAAGTATGTATCCATCATTTAATGTTGAAAATGTATTGATAATGTACAAAACACATTCAACTACCAAAAGTTAAAGTTTAACATTTTATTAAACAAATTCGACACAGTAAACACTCCTGAAATAGACATTAGAGGGAGGTCCATCAGTAGCCTTGGTAACAAGGCCTGGGGTAGAGGGAGGTCCATCAGTAGTCTTGGTAACAAGGCCTGGAGTAGAGGGAGGTCCATCAGTAGTCTTGGTAACAAGGCCTGGGGTAGAGGGAGGTCCTGATAGGGCTCTGATGATACAGGCAGGTGCATAGGGGACAAAACATGTCCTTGTCCCAATCCTGTCTTCTTCTGTCTCTGATTCACTTTCACTTATAGTTACAGAGAGATGCTCCCCTCCCTGTTCCCCTTCTGGACAGGGACTGAGTTGAGATCTTGAACACCTCTCTTTAAACCAATCAGCCATTGTTTCTTTCAATCTACCTCCAAGAAAATAGAAAACAGCAACTAGGATGGTCACCAAAACAACCACCACCACCACCAACACCACCACCCATGTTGGCATTCCTGTGTCGTCGCAGTGCTTCTCTTCAGGAGTGACAGTGAGAGAGAAAGCTCCTGGATTTCCTCTCTGGTGGTCAGGGCCGAAGAAACACAGGTATGTCCCCTGATCAGAAAGGTGTAGGTCATTGAGGGGGAGGGAAATGTGTCCATTTCTGTAAGCATCGTTGGACCAAGAATCCCAGTTCTCAAACCGAGGACCATAAGTTATATTCCCTGCCGTGACATTCAGCACAGTCTGTCCATCCTTTCTGCAACAGACGTGTACCTCACTGTCAGGAGTTTGTTTTTCTGTTAATCCATAGAAGTTGAGTTGAAAATTAGATCCAATGTTAGCAGGTTTACCTACAACAATGGGGACTAAAACTACAAATTGTACATCTTCTTGAGTCTTACCGCAGTGACACTCAAACCACCCGTTGTCATTAAATACAACAGAGGAGATGTTGAGATAGAGGTCTCCATCCCCGAGTTTAACCCTGTTCTCAAAGCCCACTCCGGGTGTGAAATCTCCTTGGTGCAGCAGTGTAGCGACCGTGGTGTGTGTAACACCTGTTGATTTACTCTCATGGCGATGCTTCCATTCGACATCACCGTGACATGATCCAGAGAAGGGCAGTGTGACAGTGTCATTCAAAACGACTGTAATTGTAGAAAGAACAGAGGATTCAGCAACGTAGAAAAACACATAAAAAGCGATAAACACTGTCTTCCAAAAACAATTCATTGTAGAATGCTGGATAGCGGTGACCAAAGCTGGACGTTTGGGTTCGGGTGCCGGGCTGGAAGTTGGGGTCAGGGGGCCCAGGCTGGCTGT
The DNA here is from genome assembly GCF_016432855.1 of Salvelinus namaycush. NCBI lineage: Eukaryota > Metazoa > Chordata > Actinopteri > Salmoniformes > Salmonidae > Salvelinus > Salvelinus namaycush. The sequence goes on along the minus strand of NW_024059511.1, from coordinate 4,748 downwards.
TGGGGTCCAGGAGTCGGGCCTGTCTGTTGGAGGCTGGGGGGGGGCAAGGGTTGCTGTTGTCGTACCAGGGGCTGGGTTGGCCGTTTTGGTCCTGTGGCCTGCTGGGGTTCGGGGGCCAAGGCAGTTCTCTCTGGCAATGCTCAAACACTCAATCTGGCATCAGGCTACTTTGTTAGTTTTGGCAGCTTCCTTGTCGCTTCCTTTCTCAGCAAACATTTTAGTTATAAATGTCCTTTCTCAGCAAACATTTTACTTATAAATGGGTAAGATGGTGACTCCTCCCCCTTAAATTATTGCATCTGAACTCCTAGTGTGCGGCTCTCGTTTAATTCTTCAAGCGTTATACTCCGCTAGCCCGCACGTCACCTAAATAGGCTTCTTTCGCCTCTAGACTCCTCCTCCTTAACGTTTCCCGAAAATGGACTGCTCCTCCCCTTACCGAGGATTAGACTGCTGCTGTTTTTGTTCCAGAGTTCTGTATGCAATATTTTTAAATAGGAAACGTTACATTACACACTAATACGTTTCACAAATATAAGGTAAACGAATGTAGTTAATTAACCCTGTTATTGACGTGTAAATGTAACTGGTAAAGTAGTATAGTAATAGCTTGGTCTGGTAGAGATTCAGCGGTGCTTGGCATGTGTAGGCTACGTTTCGCTTGGTATGCTTGGTCCTGGTTAAATAACTTTGTGACTACTAACCGAGACTCTGACAATGCAGATGACAGTCAGTTTCATAACAGAATAAAGACAGAAGATACCACAGCCACTGCGGCACATGGAATTCTGCCTAACCAGCCGCGATAGCAGCTTTGATCAGCTATGCCAAGAGCAGAACATTTTAAAATGACTTTTATTTCAAGACTGCCGGGCATTCTGCACTGATCAAACAAGGAAGTGAAAGACGCTCGTCCGTAGAGCCAAAACGAGCTACACCCCAGATAGCAGAGCTGCTCAGCGGCTTCACCTGCCGCTGACTGTCGTCTCCTCACACAGCCCAGACGTTATTCTCCCGTCCGGCAACACTACAACTGCCAGTTGAAATCAAACCATTTTCAGCGTCAAACCAGCAGACTAATCCTTCTACCATTACCCATATCAACCATGTCCTCAGTGTCCTTTTCTTATAAATCATAATATCGCTGCCTACACTATCATTTTATACATTATACGTTGGAGATCTCGCTCATATAGTAGCACATACAGGTATACAGTAAAACAGTCACAAATATAATATAAATAAATATCATAAATATAACAACAATTAAAAGTGCAGAGTGGTAAGATTATAATAACAGTATAGTAATAAATGCTAAAGTGTTAAAAACAGCAGTCAGATTAAAGCTATTCTTGATCCTGGTAGTGGAGGTGCTGCTGTCCTTCCTCCACACAGTAAGCCTGTCGGACTGTCCTGTACCTCCCTCTGGATGGCAGCCGTGGCAGAGTAGAGAGAGAAACCGATGAAGTGTGTAAGTCATGCTGGTGGCTGGTAGCAGAGTCGAGTAGAGAGGAGAGAGAGATCTTGGATCCACAGAGCGAAAGCCGTACAGAATATTCCCTTTACTCAATATCTGACGGTCCATAGACTAGAGGGAAAGAGAGATGGTGAGAGACTGGTCCGTTCAGAGAACAGGGGGAAAACAGGCTCAAGGGATCTCCTCCATATCTCCTTACAACATTATGCGTTTCCAACCAGTAGCGGGGTAAGTCTGGGTGAAAATGATAGTGTCAACAAATCAGATGCCTGTCGCCGCGGAGTGTAGGTAGTGGAGGTGCAGGTGGCTGCGCAGTGTGTGGAGTCGCACCGGTTGCACATTGTGAGTAGTTGGGGTGGCAGCGGAGTGCTCGTTCTGTGGGTGTCGTGTAGAGGGCGTAGTTGGGGCGGCCTTCTGACACTGAGGAAGTGAAAGACTCTCGGCCGAAGAGCCTTAAAGAGCTAAAGCCCATATAGCGGAGGAGTTCGGCGGCTTCACTGGCAGTGCTCCCGATACGCTCACAGCCCAGCCGTTCTCCTCCTGACCGACACCACTACAGCTGCTACTCGGAGTTATTAAGTCGCTTTTTCATGGTCAAACCAGCAGACTAATCCAACTACCATAACGATGTCTCTGTGTCCTCTGTTCCCTTTTCTTAAATACCATCATACATACACAATATCATTATAGACATTATACTATCGTTATATTTCTGTGGTACAGAAATTATCTGACAGTTCCAACTCAATCAGAAGCTTTTCTACGTTTCTTCAAGTAGTTTAATCCATTTTACTCAAGTAGTATATTTTCCATTTGCAAGTACCTATTAAAAGTACTACATTGGAATGATTCGTTGGAGCTCTCTCACATACAGTAGGTCTACATTCTTCCAATGAAGAATTCCAATGTATTACTTTTAATACTTGCAAATGGAAAAATACTACTTGAACAAACTTATTTCATAAACTCCTTGAATAAATGTAGAATTTTTTTATTTGAGTTTGACACTGTCAGATCATTTATGTACCACAGAAATATAACGATAGTATAATGTATATAATGATATTGTGTTTATATGATGATATGATGATATTTAGGAAAAGGGAACAGAGGACACAGGGCAGCCCAGCCTCACATTCAATTCGCGCATATATGTACAAAATGTATTTCAGCAGATTTCGTGCGTTTTTGTGCATTTTTTGGGGTGTTTTGGGGTGGTTCAATTCGTTTTGAAAATACACGAATTACTGTGCTACTTAATTTGTGCGAAAATACACGAATTTCTGTGCTACTTAATTCGTGCGAAAAGACACGAATTTAACCAGTAGGCGACATAAGCCGTTGCAACAACCATAGACGCGATCGCCTGTATTTATTTATTTTACGTTATGAATATATAGATATTTTGTCTTTTTTTAACCATATAACCATAAGAGGTTATATATATATTGTCTTTATTTAATCCCTATTAAAACATTGTGGTTTTATGCCTATATGTACTGTTTTCGATTTTTCTGAACAGACTTTTCAGTATAGAATGAATGTAAGCAATGCATGATGGTTAATGGTGTTTTATTCGGTTGTAGTTCCATGTATTTCTTAAAAAATAAACGTGTAAACCATTTTTATTGAACAGAATGTAACTGAAAATACAATGGCAGCCTTGCCATTGTCCATCAATAACAAAACATTTTTTTTTCGTATAACATTTGGGGAAACGTATGCAGTCATTGTAGTCTTACATTTGTTGGCCAACCAAAATTACCAAAACGTTAACCCGTAATAAGGCTAGGGTGGCTGAGTGTAAATATATGGCTCTGAGTGTAGCACCTTTTCACTAGAAACGTTCTTGTGTTCAAATTACCGTCAGTGCGAAATAGCTAGAAAGCTTTCGTATTTCCACTTGGCTACACCTACGGTTACGATAACGATAAATCAAGTGCAATACCTGCGCTCGACCTGTGTCGAGCAGCAAAACACCGGAAAGCTTCTAGCCTACCGGAAAGTTACAAGAAGAACAAGAATAGTTACCTCATCCGGTCATGTGACACTCTGGATGCCCCCTAAAAGCAATTTCAACCGTTTGAAAAATGACGCCTGGTAACCCCAAAAAAATACCAGGTGCACGAAAAGTTTGGACTTAGAATATTTTTTGAAAACCTCCATAAATCACTCAGGCCATTGACTCGAGAAGAAAAAACATAAAATATTTTCCAGAAGAAAAAACAGAATATTTTTTGAAAACCTCCATAAATCACTCAGGCCAGCACCCATTGATTTGGGGCGGTAGTATAGCGCTCCCAGAGCGGGTATGGAAGTCTGGATCCCCCCTAAAAGCATTTAAGGCTCTGTGTGTCTGTAAGCACCATACTTTTTCACTCCGTCCTTGCTGTGTGTTGGTGTGTGTGTGTGTGTGTGTGTGTGTGTGTGTGTGTGTGTGTGTGTGTGTGTGTGTGTGTGTGTGTGTGTGAGAGAGAGCTTTTCTTTGACATCTGTTTAGCGAAATTACTGATTTACAGTTCATGAGGGTTGAACGATTCACACAATTTAAAGTTTTGGAAAGATCTGACCTTTTTAAATAACCTTCGAAACAGCACCTATGACCCCATTTTAAGGCACTTCCGGTTGGCACAGGAAGCTATAAGTAAATACATATCCTGATCGGGGTATGCTTTTACAGAATCCTGAGTTTTAAGTCTATACGTTAGAACTGACTGATTTACACAGGGTTGAATGCACTATATATCACAAACTGCTGGTTGGGGATGGCAAAACACTTTTAGGGTGATTTTATCACTTCCGGTTGCTCCAGGAAGCTAGAATCAACACAGGTAGACCTCATAGTGGCTTGATGGATTGTCATTGAAGACAGGTTCATAAGACATTCATAACCCACATAGGCTTCAGGTTGAATTTAGGGGTGCAGGCAATGTGTTCCTATGGGGTGAGATGTCATTGTAAACTGTTTGATGTAAACACCTTCTTTTAACTGTTAAGGGTTAATGCCACACGGTCAAGGTTAGGCTTGCACAGAGACCTTAGGAACGTTCCTGAGGTCAAATTGTGCTTCTAAACCTTAACAGTTCTCTCTCTGTCTCCCAAAAGCAAAAGACTTGAAATGTAGGTCAAGGGTCATCTTCTTGTCACTGTCGCTGCGCTCAGACCGAGCAAGCTACGGTCAAGCGGGGCATCTCGTTGAACTCGGCACGGCTATGGTGATGTCATTTTTAGTGGTAATTTCAGAATGCTATTTTGGTGGTTTTTCACTGTT